>NC_058132.1:530622891-530741610 GCF_016433145.1 Gracilinanus agilis
TTCCTTCCTTCCTTCCTTCCTTCTTTCCTTCCTTCCTTCCTTCCTTCCTTCCTTCCTTCCTTCCTTCCTTCCTTCCTTCCTTCCCTCCTTCCTTCCTTTCTTTTGTTTTTGTTTTACAAATGGAACCTTCCCCCCCCCCCTTCCTGTATTGGAATAAGGAAAAATATTTCCAAATTTGAATCTTCAGTAAAAATAGAAAATACTTTAGAAGCAAGGGCAAATTTTTAGAATATGGTCAAAATTGACCCTTAGTTTCTTGGGTTCTATTGAAGACCTATTGTGAGGGAAAATGAAGAAAAAGCATATTTAAGTATTGATTTGTCAGTGCACTTTGCAGCATACACAATAATCTGTCACACTGCTTTCCCAGTTAATCATTATTGTATAAAAGAAAAGTATGAGAGAATGTGAGATATATTTTTTCAGCATGAATTGTTTTATTTATACACAGCTACAAAATAATTTCTATTGCAAAATGTCATTTGAATATCAAAATACTAAATTATAGGATGAGATTTTTAATCTTATTAAGTAAACAGTTGCTATTTCTTATAAATTTAATCCAAAGTAGAAAACCTCCCTAACAATTGAAGCAATTTTTTAGATATTTCAGGGCAAATAAAACCACAACTCTTTAACCTTGAGATAGATATAACTGAGAGAAAATTCAGATTTTTTTCTTTTCCAAAGTATCTGCATATCTATTTTAATTTTTCTCTTAACTTTCTTACTTACTCTGGGGTTTAAGAGAAAGAAAACTCTTAGTTAAGGCTCTATAAATTATAGAAAGTACCTGAATTTAGGGGATTCTGAGGAGATAATAATTACCTCTATCCTTCTTTCTCTTTCTCAAGGACCTGACCAACACTATTCCAAATGTGGAGGGTGGCATGATTTCTTTGACTGTACTTAACTTGGGTCTCTTTTAGAATACAAATCTAAATCTGCAATTTTCATTCCAATTCAGATAAACATTGAACATGAATGATATTATAGTGTATACAACCATTCATCATTCTCCAAAGGTGAAATAGCATCATAAATGCAGCAAGGGAATAGGGAAGGATGGGAAGACATAGAGTACAATGGAAAAAGGAATAGATTTGTATTTACAGGACCTGGGTTAGAATCCTAGTTCTGTCATTTATTGCCTGTGTCATCTTAGGCAAGTCATGTAACCACTTTAGGCCTCAGTTTCCTCATTTGTAAGAAAAAGGGTTGGGCCAGATGGCTTATAAGCTCTAAAATGCTTCATAGGTTAACATCTATGATACTAATCCTATGTGGTAGATATTTGCAGTCAACATAATACGGTGTTCTCATTGACCCACTGTTCTCAATGAACACTGTTTAGAAGCACCTACTATGTGTCAGATACAACATTAATTGCTGGCGATACAAAGAAAGGCAAAGATAGTTCTTTCTCAAAGTCAAATTAGACTAATTAATTAAATGAATTAAATATAAATTTGATAAAACAAATACATCAAATTAATTAAATCAGTTCACTTTAAAAAACGAAGCTGATTATTTTGTTGTGTGAGTTCATTTCTTATGTGATTCTATTCTGCAGAAGGATAGTGTAAATATGAAAAATGATAAAGGCTGGTATAATAATATATATTAGTATTTTAATTAAAGCCATGTTGATAGATAAAATCATTAGACCACGCGCTTGTAAGCATTCAAAACTGCCGCCGCCATACTGCCTCCTAGCCAAGCCCTACTCGCCAAAGAAGAGAGCTTACTGGCAAAAGAGACCACTCCCTCCTAACCCACGAGATTTAAGCGCTCCCCTGCGTCAAGACGTCGGAAACGGAAACCAGTTGGACCATGTTGGATCACGGGAAATGTAGTTTTGATACATTTCCCTTGTCCATAGAAATATATACATTTTTAGATGGTTTCTTCCAATTTCCTTTTTACAATAGGTAGAGTCCCTAGCTGGCCTCAGATCTGGTGCATGGGAGGACTTCTAGTCAGAAAAATGTAAGGTTCTGAACACAGTCAAGGATAAGCTTAACTCTAATTCCCCTACCATTTGTGTTTCTTCCTTTGCCATTTCATAAATCTTTCCTGACAGGGAAGTCTATAGCACATACAAAAGAAAAAAGAATCAGAAACAAACCAGTTCCTGTCATCTCTGTTGATTTTTCACTTAGTAGACTTCTTTATGGATTAAAAAACTTTTTTTTTCTGCCTCTTGTAAAGCACTGTTCATTGAAGCTTGGCCAATAGATGGTATCATCCTTTCCAGAGTCTATGCTATGGGAGGCCTATGGAAGCATATCTGCTCAAGGCATTCATGCAAATTATTACTTACTGCCCTATATGCTCATAAATTAATAGCTTCTCTGTGGATGAAAAACAGAAATTAGACAACCATTAAGGTTGAACAATGTATAAAGAATATTAAATATTAATATATGAAATGAAAAAATATTGCAAGAGATATCAGTAGATATGCCAAAAGCATAACAAGGCAAACCTAAGAATGCAAATAATAAAAACATGTTTTCAGCTAGATATTCTGGATGGTTTAATATTCAAATTAAAGTTTGTTTTTCCTTTTCAGGAAAAACAAAACAAAGTATTTACTGTTGTTGTCATATTGTATGAGAGTTCATTTTCATACTCAGAACAAAAACAAATTTAAGCTAGAAAAAAATGCCACGGCTTTTTTGTTGATATGCTTTTAAGAAACATTTCTTTGCAATATTAAAGAGAAGCCCTCTGAATATTTAGAAAATATTTTTTACCAGTTGGCAATGGATTTTCCAAAATAATCAGAATCTTAATAAATAATTATAAAACTAGCATGTGAATTTTAATGACTTTTGCTGGCAGTCACTATAAAATTGGAATTGAAATTGGTTGAAGAATGTACTAGATGATAGCATGGAAAAGAATAGACTATTGCTCTCCAGGCTGAGTGTACATGGTCACTGGTCTTTGGCATTGAGAACTTGTGAGAAAAAAATATTCTTTACTAGCTTTATTCCCTGTGTACTATGTATATACTTTCATTCAGTTTAAGTGGTTGTAAAGGACTCCTGGACTGTGTCTACCTAAAAACTTGCAATAAGCACAGTTAGTAATTTGCTAAACTAATCCCTTAGGAAGGATATCATATAATATTTCTATTTTGGAGCAATGCAGTGAAAACAAATACTAGAATTTCAGAGAATGGGATCCTATTTTGATCTCTGCCGTTAAATAATTGTGTAATCTTAGGCAAATTATCAAACTTATCTGTAAACTAGGTTTATTTCTAAGAAACTATTCTTTATACTCAATTTAACTAACACCAAATAAGAAGAACATTTTCATATACGAATACAACAGAATGTGAAATCCCAAATAAATTTCTATTACATAGTTTGTTTTTCCTCTTAAGGTTAGGTAGAAATAAAGAGTCAGAGATAGAGATTATATGTAGGCTATATAATATATGTGGGATATCATATATAAAAATATATCTTTTATATTGAATATGCAACTTTCAAAGATGTTTTGATTTTGTTTCAGGTAGTCATTAAGCCTTTATTAAGCATCTACTATGCTTAGCTGGAAACTGTGCTAAGTGCTAGAGATACAAAGAAAGGCAAAAGATATACCCTTCTTTCAAGGAGCTCAAAGTCTAATAGGGTGGAAAACATACAAACCATCATGTACAAACAAGGTATATACAAGATAAATTGGAAATAATCAATAGATAAAAGATACCAGAATTAAGAAGGATCAGAATAGGTTTTTTTCTGAAGGTAGGATTTTAGTTTGGACTTGAAGAAAGCCTAGAAGCAAAGATGAGGAGAGAGAACATTCCAGGCATGAGGGATAAGACAGCCAATGAAAAGGGAGTGCCAGGAGAAGGATGAAAGGCAAGGAAGCCAATGTCATGGGATTAAAGAATATGTGTCAGGAAAACAAACCCAGGAAACACATGACCATAATTATAAAACACTCTTTATACAATAAAGTCAGGTCTAAATAAGTAAAGAAAAATTAGTTGTTCATGAATGGGCAGAGTCAACATTATTAAAGTTATAATCCTACCTATACTAATCTACTTATTCATTGCCATTCTAATAAAATTACTAAAAATTATATTATTGAGGTAGGCATTTGAAAGAACATTTGGAAGAACATTTGGAAGAGCAAAAGATAAAAAACTGCAAAAGAATTAAAAAAATGTAAGGTAAGGAGCTCTAGCAGCACTAAATTTTAACATGTATTATAAAGCAGTAATTATCAGAACTACCTGGTATTGACTAAGAAATAGAAAGGTAGATCAGTGGAACAGAACAGACATACAACAAACAGTAGTATAAAATTATATTTGACAAAAATATAAATTCACTAGACATGGGTCAAAAAATCACTATTTTGTAAAAATTACTGGAACAACTGAAAAGCAGTTTGGCAAAAACTAGGTATACAGTAATATATTAAAACATTTACTAAGTGAGGTCAAAATGAGATACGCAAGCTAGACATAAATGGAAATATCATAAGCAAATTAGAAGGACAAGGCACATATTCCCTATCAGACTTTTGGAGAGGGCAGGAATTCACTTGTCAATAAGAGATGGAAAATATTGTGACATGTAAAATGATAATTTTGAATACATTAAATTGAAAAGTTTTTATACAAATAAAACAAATGCTGCCAAGGTAAGAAGAAAAGCAGATAATTAGGAAGAAATTTTCATAGTCTCTTGGATAGAGGTCTCATCTCTAATACATATAGAAAATGTTGTCAAATTTATGGGAATAAGAGCCATCCCCTAATCCAGTGATGGGCAAATTATGGCACCAGGGGCCAGATTTGGCCCCTTGAAATGTTCTATCCTGGCTGCCTGACATTATTCCTAATCTGATGAATACAATGAGTAGGATACAATATCATGAAACTTCAAAAGAGTTGCCTTAGAAACAGACTGACAAATGAGCATTTCCTTTCCTTTGGCCCCCTCTTTAAAAAGTTTGCCCATCACTGCAGTGAAGGGATAAGATATGAACAGATGGTTTTTGAATGAAGAAATCAAAACCATATAGGTATGTGAAAAAACATGCTTGAAATCACTACTGATTAGAGAACTGCAAACCAAAATAATTCTGAGATATCATCTCCCCCGCATCAGAATGCCTAAAATGACAAAAGGACAAAGTGACAAATGTTGGAGGAGATGTAGAAAAGTGAGGACTCAACACACCGTTGGTGGAACTGTGAACTGATCCAATAATTTTGGAAAGCAATTTGAAATTATGGTCAGAGAGCTATAAAACTGTATTTACTTGGAACCAGCAATACCACTGCTGGGTCTATTTCCCAAGAAGATCAGGAAAAAAGGGAAGAAACCCCCTATATGTATCAGAATATTTAGAGCGGCTCTCTTTGTGGTAGAATTGGAATTTGAGGGGATGTCCATCAATTGGGAAATGGCTAAACAAATTACAGTAGATGATTATGATGGTATACTATTGTATGGTAAGAAATGATGAACACGGTAATTTTGTTTTAAACTTGGAAAGAACTATATGAGATAATGAAGACTGAAACAAGTAGAACCAAGAGAACAGCTACAGCTTTAATATTTGAAGAATAACTTGTGAAGTTTCGCCTCCAGAGAATGAATTAAAAAATGGAAACATGAAAGAGATAATCTATTTATTTTGCTGGATGATACCTTTTATGACATGGGGAAGGAAGGGAGAGACTGAATTTTAAAATTAATTGATTAATTTTATAAAAAGAATATGTGGTGCAATGTAACAAGCTAGAAAAGTGAAGGAGGCTAGATTATAGAGCGATTTGAATGCCAGAAGGTTTTATCTTTGATCCTCAATGTAATAGGATGCCACTGGAGTTTCTTGAGTAAAGATCACTCTGATGGCTGAATGGAAGATGGACTGGAGGATGGTCAGAATATCAACCAAGAGGCTATTGCAATGATTCAGGCATAAGGTGATGAGGGCATAATCTAAGGCAGAGTCAGAGGAGCAAGGGAAGAATATAGAAGACATAGATATAGTGAAGGTAGAGTCAATAAGTGTTGGCAATATTGAACATGGTGCGGGGTTGAAGGAATGATGATTCTAGGATGACTCCTAGATTGTGAGTCTGAGGGAACATGGGGAAATGCTTCAATGACCTTTTTTTCTTTATTATTATTTTTTGGTGGAAGAGAAAACCCTATTATTATGTATAATACATATTCCCTTTACTTTGCACCTTACCTCGATGGAGAAAAAAAGAAGAAGAAAAACAAACATATACTTGGGTTTCTTATCTGTAACATGGGAATTGTAGTATTTGTAGCTCTGGTGGTGTTGTGAAGATACCTAGAATCAAAGATTCAGAGCTCAAAGGCACATATGAAGTCCACTAGTTGATTTTACCAATTATGAAACTGAGGCCAAGAGAGAGGAAGTGATCCCACAACAGAATTGGCATAGGTGAATGCTAAAAAGGGAAAGTTCACATTTATATAATTTTTTGCACTTTGCAAAGCACTCTCTTTACAATAATCTTTTGAGGCAGATAATACAATTATCATTCCCATTTTACAAAAGGAAAAAAAACTGAGATCCCCAGATATTAAGTATAGTGTCAGAACCAGCATTTCAAAAAAAACCCTGACTCCGGGTCTTATATTCTCCACCCTACCACAAGCTGCCTCTGCAGTGATTCATATAGCCCTTTGAAATTCATATAGTTGCTGGACATTCAGCCATCAACAAACATGTATTAAGTGCCAGTCATTTAACTTCTCAGTTTTCCAGGAAGGATGCAAAAGGTAGTCAGAGGCATACATATTATGGAGGACGAGCCTTAGAAGCTTGACTTTGAATTGGTAAGCAGAAGGGATTAAAGATATTCTTGTTGCTTCTATGACATTGACCTGAAATCTTTACTATAAGATTCTATATTGTAGCATCCATGATCCTGAGAGGGGTCAAAGCTGCCTCACAGAATTCCATAGTGCCCCCTCTCCTGGAGTTCTGGGGAGCACTATGGAATTCTTTGAGGCAGTTTTGACCCCTCTAGGGATCATGGATGCTACAGTATTGTACCTGTACTTTAACAGGCTAAGGATCTTCATTTCCAATGGCTTGGCCACTCTCCCAAATGGGCAAAGGGTGATTTCGAGGGATATGGATAGGGATAGGGACTGAACCTTTGATTTCCTTTTTGTAGGGAACTCTCAAAGAAGGAAACACCTTCTACCAAAGCAGATCTGCTAGCATCTTTTCCAGCAATTTTTAATCTTAGAGAGGTCCCTGGAAAATTGAGAGGCTGGGGCAGCTAGGTGGCTCAGTGGATAGAGAGCCAGGCCTGGAGAAGAGAGATCCTGGGTTCCAATACTTCTTAGCTGTGTGATCCTGGGCAAGTTATTTAACCCAACTGTCTAGCCCTCACCTCTCTTCTGCCTTGGAACCTGTATACTTAGTATCAATATAAGACAGAAGGTAAGCGTTTTAAAAAATAAAATGAAATCGAGAAGTTAAGTGACTTGTTCAAAGTAACACAATTAGTTAGAAATGGGTCATGAATCCAGGTCCCTGGCCCTGAGGTTAACTCTTTATCCATTATGCCAGGCTGGATCAAAATTCATTTTACTTTTAAGATTTAGGGGAAAATTATCATGATATCCTTTGAGGCAATTTGAGATTCCATTCCAGATATCTCATAAGTGGGTATAGGAAGCATCAGCCTAATAAACTTTCAGAGAACTTTAGAGCTCACCTCAGTGAAATCTGTGAACTAGCAGGTTTTTTTCAGGTTGCCCCAGGGTGCCCCAGTAGCATCCTGTTGTCACAGGACCATTTGGAACCAGGTCTCTTGCACCTGAAATGCAAATTACATTATTTGCACATTGGAATGTCCCAGGGTTGCTGTCAGAAAATCAGAGAGCATTGTGGGTGCAGTGATGCCATTGTATCATGTCAGCTGCCTTGCATTCACCCAGCACCTGTCAAAAGCTAGGAAACTGGGCAGAGCTGGAATTCACCTGGAATGTTTTCAGGACAGAGTTACACGGTTCAAAACCAAAACCAAAACCTACCCACAACTGGAGAGTTAGGCTAAATAAACTTTCCTAAGCATTGAACTATTGTTGCAATAGGAAAAAAAATCCAAAAAACAAAAAACCCAGTGACAACTAACAGTTCAAATGGCCGTGGAAGTCATTATCCATGGATTTAGCTATGTCAAAGCAGACTGTCACAGCTGCTCTGAACAACTGTGAGATCTCTCAACACGCACAACGGGAGCAATTCTGTACAACAACATTCATTAGGGAGGCACAAGGAGGCAAATTTCCATTCATTCTCCTGTCACTTATTCTGTTTGAATCTCTTAGTCAACTTTTTAAAAGAATTGCTCATTCAGAGAATGCTTCTAGTCCTAAATGAGAGGAAATGGGAATTGGAAAGAAGAGCAGCAAGAAAGAAAACTCCATTGCTCACAGTCTACAGGGCCAGTTTGTGAACCAGGAACTAAATGGTTTTTCTCTGGAATCATTTACATGACACTCTTGGTACTTCCTGAGAAGGGGGAGAGAGAGAGAGAAAAAGAGAGAGAGAGAGAAAGAGAGAGAGAGAGAGAGAGAGAGAGAGAGAGAGAGAGAGAGACAGAGAGACAGAGAGACAGAGAGAGAGAAAGAGAGAGAGACAGAGAGACAGAGACAGAGACAGAGAGACAGAGAGAGACAGAGAGAGAGTCAGAGAGACAGAGAGAGACAGAAAGAGAGAGACAGAGAGACAGAGAAAGAGAGAGAGACAGAGAAAGAGAGAGACAGAGAGAGAGAGAATGTGTGTGTGTGTGTGTGTGTGTGTGTGTGTGTGTGTGTGTGTGTGTGTTTAAGCAGAGGGAAAAAAGGAAGGACTTGGAAGAGGATGTATGATTTAGGAGAGAGAACTTGAAAAGTCATTGGGGGTGGGGTTAGTTATCTCCCCAATGTTGGCGACTCTTTGGGTGGGTCTTCACTTAAACAGAAGGTTGAGTCCATTAATTTAGTTAAAAGTAAAAGTAAAATCAAAGCTGATCCTGGTTCCTTGGCCAGACTGACAATTCAAACTCAGTCGCATAATGTTCCCAGGAAGGCCAAGGAGATGGTGTAAATGGTGGCAGGGAGGGGAAGGGCTGTGAAGGGAAATAGGTTCTGCTATTAAATAGTAAATTGCCAATTTATTGCAGTTATTCATTCACTTGTATCCCAGTCTATTCCAATAGAGTCAAGATTTAATGGAAGTTTTCACAGAAGACCCAGGCCAGCAATGCACTAAGTTATTAGTCTTTGTTATGGCATGTTTCTACTCGCAAAAGGAATGGCCCATGGCCTAAAAAAGATATCTCTTGGGGGGCAGCAAGGCAACATAGTGTGGATAGAGAGCCAGCACAGGAGTCAGGAGGACCTGGCTTCAAATCTTGCTTAGGGTACTTCCTAGCTGTATGGCCCTGGGCAAGTCACTTAATGCCAATTGCCTAGTCCTTTGCAATTTTTCTGTCTTAGAGTGGATTCTGAGACAGAAGATTGGGGTTTTAAAAAAGAAAAAAGAAGTATTTGGGGGTAGGAGTAAGGGAAGGAGGGACAACAATGGAAAGGGCATCCCTAGGACTCAGGTTTGGTGGTTTTGGGGTATAATAGTTGGAAAGGGAGGATGAAGGAAGGCCAGAGATGGTCCAGCAGATTGGCTACTTTTTGGGTTTTGAGTCACAGGAACAGAAGTGCCATCTATCTTTGATACCTACATAAAGTGAGAAGTCAGACCTTAAATATTCTATCAAATAAAATTCTATCAAATTCCACTATGATAGCTGCCCTACTGGTGTTTCCCTTACAGTGTGAGAACTAGAAGGTACATTAGAGAAAATCTAGCACAATCATCTCATTTTCCAGGCAAGGAAACTAGGACCCAGGAGGATAGAGTGACTTGTCCAGTAAATGAGAAACTACTCCCTTACATAAAAGTAGCCAAGCCCGGGGCTAGAACCCATGCCTTTTGGCTCCTTGTGGATGGTGGCTGTATCACTACACCAGCCTTCACGGGAGGCAGGATGGTGCAGGGCAAAGCATGGCTAACTCTGGAACGGGAGGACCTGGATTAAAATCTGGCCTCTGCCATTTATAACCTTGAGCCTTGAGTAAATCACTTAACTTCCCTGGGACTCAGTTCCTTTATTTGTAAAATGAAACGATTGAATGAGATGGCCTCTGAGGTCCCGTCTAGTTCTAAATCTGTGATTACAGGAGGTACAAGGGGGACTGAGTGTTGAATTTTAATTCAAATGATACTCCAAGGTTAATAGCATTGCATAATTTTTTTTTTAGACAAGTAAAGGAAGTTGCCCTTGCATAAAGCACTGAGTGGATAAGTTGGATCCAAAGGATTTGGGAATCCCACCTTAGTTGAAGTGAGCTTGGCTCTCTTGCCTAACTGATGCTTTAGTAAATAGCCTCTTCTTTAAAAGACAAGTGAAAACACAGATACAAATTAATGCAAGAAGAAGGGCCCCAATTGTCCATTTGTGTTGCATTACAAACTGCTTAGCAAAAGCCACTCAGCATGCTTCAATCATTCCATTTTCCCTTTCCTTTTCACTCATTACATTCATTATTGGTCACAAAAGGCTGCTCACAAAACAGCTAGTGATTTTAATTTAATGCATCCTTTCTAAAACCTGCAGGGAAATTAAAGGAGGGAGCTACCTGGGGAGGAATGGGACATGGGAAATGGGGCTGGGCACATCTGAGGCTTTAAATGCTAATAGCCCAACATTTCCCAAATATTCAGCCAGAACTGACCCTAGACAGATTGGGAGGGCTGCAATCATTAGCTTGCAAATTGAGTCAAATTGATACAAGGCCTTTTCTCACTATTGCCTCCTGAGCTCTTTGATCCAGGCTGGTGAGTGACCTCTCAATCTGACCAGCCCAACGTTGCCAACCTATAACTAGACCCCAGAAGTGACTCGCCAAGCATCCAAAGCAATCACTCCACCAGGCAAGTTTATTACTATTTTTCTTGGCTTTCTGTCAGGAAATCTCACAGTAGCGAGTTAAAACATTTGCTTGCAGACATTAGTAAGCATCCTGATGGAGCAGTAGAAATTGAATCTGACTCGGTACAGATGGTTGTATCTGTGAATGGCTCGCTCCCTCTCCCCTACAAAATGGTAATTCCAGGGCAGGTGAAAAGGAACCCAGTCAGAGAAAGCCACCCCGATCTAGAGACCAGCAAGAGGGAGTGTGCCTTTAATCCAGGCCCAGGAAAGAAGTCTAGCTCCTTTCAACTTCCGCAAGAATATATCAACTTAATAGTGTGACAGGAGAAATAACAAGAAAATTAGAGTCCAGTAATTAATAGCCCAGATAAAAAGCCTCTATTCTTTGGGCCTAAATAATTTCCCTTTCCACTATCACCACCATGGAATTCCTGCCATTTATTTGCTGCCATTTGTGCAGGCCTAATTGTTTTAGAATGGGTCATCCTCTCGGATTCTTTGTATCTAGTTCCCTCTCTCTCCTGCTGTACACTCCATAAATTTCTCTTCTTCATTTCCTCTCTTCTAATGACCGTAAACCTATTTTTTTTCTAACTTCATCATCACAATAAGGCCCGAGGCCCATGATTATCCTAGTCACCTTCCAATTCACCAATATCCCTGGTGTTTTGCATAGAATTCAGGACAATGCTGCAGGCTGAAGCCTCACTAGCAATTTATACAATGCCATACCATTCTGCTGATTCCTGAGGCATTCTTCTGTTGATTGGAGTCTGGGATCCAGTTTGCTTTCTTCAGATACTGAGCTTTATTTCCAGGGTCAGAGAATTCAGAGTGAAATTTGTCTCAGAGTAGGATGAGAATATTAAAGAAACAACAACAAACTGCCTTCTTGTTAGCAGACCCAAGACAGAGGCTCCTTTTCTTTCCCCTAACTCATCTTCCCAGGAGAATATTCTCAGCAGGTGAAGAGAAAAAGTTTTTTTTCTCTCTCTCAAAATTGTGGTTCATACATGTAACTATCATTTCAGTGCTCAGAGCTTGGTCAGACATCGAAGACACAAAGGGCATGAGTTGCATCCCAGGCCATCGCCATCCTGGCTTTTGTCTTGCTGTTGGACTTTAAAGATTCTTGGAAGAAAGAGTTAGACTCTGATGGCTTTGTGCACCTCTTCCTTACTTAAACCCTGTTCACTCAAGTTCACCCAAGTCAAGACATCACCCTCATGACATTATCGGTCCTCGTTGGAAACAAAGGACGAACAACGGTCTCCTAACTGATGTCTCTGCCTCCAGTCTATCTCCTCTCCAATTCAGTCTCAACACATCTGCCAAGCAGGGGGGTCTGATCATATGACTTGTCTTGGCCAAGCAGATTTAGTGGCTCCCTACTTGCCTCTAGGCCAGTGATTCCCAAAGTGGGCGCCACTGCCCCCTGGTGGGTGCTGCAGTGATCCAGAGAAGCGGTGATGGCCACAGGTGCATTTATCTTTCCTGTTAATTGCTATTAAAATTTAAAAAAAATTCATTTCCAGGGGCACTAAGTAATATTTTTTCTGGAAAGGGGGCGATAGGCCAAAAAAGTTTGGGAACCACTGCTTTAGGCTAAAATTTAAACTCTTCTTTTTGGTATTTATGGACTTCAAGCTATCTTTCTGGGTGGATTTCATATTACTTCTTCCATCAGGCAGTAAGTATTTATTAAGCACTGGAATATCGTCCTTCTTACTGTAAGAGGACCAAAATGGTATGACGATGGGTGACATCTTTTGACTCAGCATAAATTGGATTTAAGTGAGATAGAGTTGTGCAAAGTTCGTTAGGTGGTGGGGTTACAAATGCAAAGGATAAAATAATCCATACTTGCAATGAGTTTATGTTCTAATGGACGAGACAAGAAGTGACCTCAAATAAATACAATATAGAAATAAATTGAATAAATGTAAAGTAGTTATGTAAATGGGGTCACAAAGAATCAAACAAACTGAAATGACTGAATAATTTCAAAAGTTGAATACAAAATAGTTTTGGAGGGAAGGCACTAGGGATTAGAGGTGAATATTCTGAAAGGTGAATATTCTGAAAAAGAAGATGGTTTTGACATGTATTTTAAAGGAAAAGAGGGACTGAGGGGAAGATTAGGAGACCAAGGTAAGGAGAAAGTGCTTTCCAGGCATGTAGGAAAGCCAGTGTGAAGGCCTGGAAACTGGAGATGGAGTACTTTACATGAGGAACACAGAGAAGACCTCTTTGGCTGGGTTACAGAATGCAGAGAGGGAAGAAATATGTCACAAGGCTAGAAAGATGTGCTAGGATCACTTTATGTAAGTCTTTAAACTCTAAAAAAGAATTTAAATTTTATCTTAGAGCTAATAGGAAGCTGCTAGAGCTTGGTTGAGTAGGGGAATCATATAGTCTAGATTTACATTTAAGGAAAATTACTTTGGCATCAGAACATAGGATATTTTGGAGGGAGGAAAGACTTGAGGCAGATTGGTCCAATGAGAAAGTTGTAATAATCTAAGATAGAAGTGACAAGGACGTGGTGATTGTGAGAGTAGAGAGAAAAAGTCAGATGTGGAAAATGTTATGGCAATAGAAATGTCAAGATCTGGCAACCAGTTGTATATGAGAGATGAAGAAGAGTTGAAATGTTCAGGAAAAGACCAATATTATGATCCTGAGAACTGGAGAGAAGTAGTGCCTTGGACAGAAATGCGGAAATTTGAAAAGAGGTGAGACTAGAGGGAAAAAAATGAGTTCAACTTTAGGCATGTTGAGTTTAAGGTGTATCCAGAACACTTAGTTTGAGATGAAATGTACTCAATTGGTGATCTGGGACAGATGCTCACAGGACAGATTGGGGCTCAATCTACAAAGAGAGGTTAAT
This sequence comes from Gracilinanus agilis, assembly GCF_016433145.1. Taxonomy (NCBI): domain Eukaryota; kingdom Metazoa; phylum Chordata; class Mammalia; order Didelphimorphia; family Didelphidae; genus Gracilinanus; species Gracilinanus agilis. The sequence goes on from NC_058132.1 coordinate 530,636,793, forward strand.
CTCCATGGAAGCTGATGAGGTTGCCAAGGGAAAGAATATATAGAGAGAAGAGAAGAAGGCCTTGTAGGTATACTGTGAGTATTTCTCAGGGGTAGACCCTTGAGGAATGCTCAAGTTAAAGGGTATGATGTGTATGATGAGTCAGTTTTAGGAGTCCCACCTTAGTTGAAGTAAGCTTAGATCAAGGCGCAAGGGCTCCAGAGAAGAAAGAAAATTTAGGAAGGAGAGAGTGGGGAACAGTGCCATGCCAATCATTACTCTAAGATTATTTCATAGAGCTAGAAAAAAATAGCAAAATTCATCTGAAAGAACAAAAGGCCAAAAATATCAAGGGAATCAATTTAAAAAATACAAAGGAAGGTGACCTAGCTGTACCAGATTTCAAACTGTATTAGAAAATGTCAACAGATAACTGAGGAATCAGAGTAGTGGACCAATGGAATCGACACAGCACTTAACACATGGCAGTAAATGACCATAGGAACTTTGTGTTTGACAAATGCAAAGATTCAAGCTTTTAGAAGAACTCACTATTTGACAAAAACTGCTGGGAAAACTGAAAAAAATGGCAGAAACTGGGCATGGACCAACATCTCACATTATATCCCAAGATACAGTCAAAATGGATACATGGAAATAGAAATAAAGGGTGATACCATAAACAAAATAGAGAACGAGATAGTCTGCTTGTCAGACCTATGGAAAAGGGAAGAATTTATGATCAAACAAGATGTAGAGAACATTATGAGATATAAAATAGATAAATTTGATTACATTAAATTTAGAAGTTTTGTGCAAACAAAACCAATGCAACTAAGATTAGAAAGGGCACATAAAACTGGAGAAAATATTTTACAGCAAGTGTCTCTAACAAAGGTCTTATTTTCTCAAATACATAGAGAACAAAGTCAAATTTATTTTTATTTATTTTTTTGTCATATTAGCCAATCTGATAGATATGATGTTTTTTAAATTTGCATTTCTCTAATTTTACTGTTAACTTGGAACATTTTCCTACATGACTTGTGAAAAAAGTTTAAAATTACAATTATATCTACATATAATCTTAAAAATTAAACCAAAAAATTAAATATAGGGAGACTTGGACATTTTTGAAGGCAGTTGGGTAGGAATCAATAGACAGGGGGAAATTACAGATTTGACAGAGGGAAGATGTGTGAGGGTGCAATCTGTTGGATAAGAATGTAGTGAATCAGGGCAAATATACATGTAGATGGGTTAACTTACCCAGAAGAATGGGGATCCCTTTTTCAGAAATGAGGGAAAGGAAAATAATATGGGATATGATGTCAAGGGATTATTAGATGAAGAGAATGGGAGAATAAGGAACTATGTGATCTGTATTTCAAAGAAGACTGAGTGGTTAAAATTTAATCCTTAAGTGCATTTTAGTCCCTTAATAATGGCTAGCACATATAATCTTTGAAGATTTTCAAAATTTTTTTACAAATATTATCTCATTTTATATTCAAACAATCCTGGAGGGTAAGTAGTATTATTATATACCCATTTTAAAGTTGAAGAAATTGAGACAGACAGTAGTTAAGTGACTTGCCAAGGATTACATAGTAAGTATCTGAAGTTGAATTGGGACTCAAGTCTTTCTGAATTGTTTCTCTACCTGGTTTATGGTCCATTGCTATGTATTTCTGACAATACTGTTTACTTTCAGCTCTTTATCTTGCTGTAGGAATTGAGGACTTCTTTCTTTCTCCCTCCCTACATGCCCTACCCCTTGTTTTTATCTCAGGTCTGGATAGATGGGACAAGGCAGAAAACTGAAAGGAGCAAGAATGGAAGAAGAGGGAAGTTTGTGATAAAGTGTTAATAAATGAAATAAGATAGGTCATCACCTACACTATCTTCATGACTTTAATTGCTGTACCTCTACCTCCTTTTTCCTGCTTTTCTACCCAATCATACACCCACAATCAGAGGCCAGATGGAGGAACAGAGTCAGATTTAGAGGGCCTGCTTCTTGCCAGCATATTTGGCTGATAGCCAGTCAGCAGTGTTTGGAAAAAGTACAGAAAATAAGAGGAGTCATCAAATAATGTATGAACAACATTTCCAGCCCAAATATAGAAAATGTAATATATGTTCACTGACTCTGTGTCCCTGAGTAAGTCATTTAAACTTTCTGGTGGCTCATCTTTATGCCTGAAGTGGAAATGGTAGTTATTCTACCAAGATTATAAATTTAGGGCTGAAAGGGACCTTTGAACTTACTCATTTTATAGAAGAAGACATCAGAAGGTTAAATAATTTGCCCAAGGTCACCTAGTGTAATAATAATGAGTGCCAATAGCTAATAAGTGGTTATAGTAGGATTTGAACCCAAGTCTTCCTGACACTAAACCAAATGATCTATCTACTACTATTTGTTGTGGTTGTTGAGTTGTTTTGGTTGTCTCTGACTCTTTGGGATCCCATTTGGGGTTTTCTTGGCAAGGATCTTAGAATGGCTTGCCACTTCCTCTTGGAGCTCATTTTATATATGAGGAAACTGAGGCCAACATGGTTAAATGACTTATCCAGGATCATACAGCCAGTAAGTGTCAGAATCCAGATTTGAACTGTGAATGATGAGTCTTCTTGATGTCAGACCAGGCCCTCTATCCACTGTAGTGTCACCTATTTGCCCATCTACTACTTTATACTGATGCTAATTCTAACAGGTTTCTAGGAGTAGAGTTCTAGAAGCAGAATTAAGTTAAAGTTTTTTTTTAAAGATTTAATATTAATAAGATAATATTAATAGAGTTTTAAATTTGAGACTTAAATGAGTTCCTGGATAATGATAATTTCTGCTATTTAAATTTTATTTTCCCCTGTGATAGGAACAAAGAGGTTATTTTAAATAATGCAAAAAGCTTGGTTCTCAGTGGTCATCCAAGAGGGATCTGTTCATGTTTATTACTGTATGACCTTTTCAGAGGTGAGTCTTGTTTATTAAACAGTGGTGTCAAATGTTCTGGTTGATTCAATCCAAGATTGAACAATTTGCTATTCTGTCATTAGTGTTTATTTTACCATTAAAAGATGCTCTTTTAAAATCAATTTCTAATCGTGCACACTTATAGACGGTTGGTTAAATCCAGGATTGTTTATGTTACACTCATCTTTTAGCATCCATATTAATTTTCAATAGAATTATAAATATTTAATGATACATATTTGGCATACAATCACAAGTGTGAAAATTAGAAACCAAAATAAAGTTGGACAATTATTGGAACTACTTGAGGACTTAATTAAGGAGGCTGGGGGATTAGAAATCAAATTTAAATGGGGCCAAGAGGCAAAATGGAGAACTTCAAACGTCTCTAGAATTAAATATTGCTTTTTAATGAAATAATTATAATAATTTGAGTAAATTTGCCAATGTCCTTGTTCCCCATCACTCTAGAAAGACTTATCATTTACCTAGTCAAAAACTCAGGTACGGAGAGGCCTCTTGAATTTTCCACCTATCTGAATTCTACTACAGTATCAGAATCATCGGATGCAGGGACCAGAGAGAACTTTCCCCCCAGGGGCCAGAGCAGAATTGCTTCCTACAAAAGATGTGCCTGTATTTTCTTTGGTATGTTTTTACATATCTTGAGTGATGAAGCCTCTGCTACTTCCCTTGAGACACTGCTACATAATGTAATAGTTTTCACTGTCAGGGCCTCCAATCTATGCCCCCACTCTTCCCCTCCCTCTAGGCTCTGGTTGGTTAAGGGTAAAAGTTAATGGTTTTTAGAACAGTAATTTGGTAAGAATATGAGGGAGGGCCTTTAAGTTTTAAAATAATTATTTTTGAGGACAAAGTTTAACATTTGGAGAGCAATTTTGTGATCTATGACTATTAGAGCAAACATATAGTCATACTTCAAAGTGGGGAGAATAATAATTTCCTAAAATATTTAAAATTGATTTAATTCTGATGGAGCTGTGGTGTGTTAGTATAGAGTAGAAAGTCTGAGAAATTCAGACTCATAGCAGCTGGCCCCAGAGTTCATGTAGTGACCCAAGTTTGGGATCTCATCTCAGCCTAAACTGTGCTAGGCAGCTAGGTGACCCAGTGGATAGAGTACCAGGCCTGGAATCAGGAAGACTCATCTTTGAGAGTTCAAATTTAGCCTTAGACAATTACTAGATGTGTGGTTTTCAGTAAATCACTTAACCTTGTTTGCCTCAGTTTCCTCACCTTTAAAATGAGCTGGAGAAGGAAAGCAAACCACTCCAGTATCTTTGCCAAGAACACCCCAAATGGAGTCATGAAGAGTCTGAAATGTACATGTATGACAACAATGAAGAGTGTTAAGCACTCTAAGACGCTCAATGTATATTTATTTGTTAACATAATGAATAAATGAACATATTACTTGGTAAGTTTTACTGATTAAGTCTCTAAGCAATCTTTGCCCCTCCAGGGAAAGACTCAGAACTAAACTGCCATGGTAGAGTCACTGATGAAAGGGGACCTCTTCTGAGTCACACCGATCTGACCTTCACCTTCACCATTGTCCAAAAACTAATAGCATCTCTATAGTATTTGCCAAAAGACACAGCTAGTTTGCTTTTTAGGAGATGATTCCTAAAAGGGGGCCATTTTGATTATTTCAGACACCATCCCTCTGCCCCTTGGGTATACAGGCTGGAAATATAGACTAGAGAGGAAGGAGCATAGGATGCCTTTAGCTATCATTAGCAATCGTCCCTGATCCTAGAGAATCACCAGAGTGGGAGAAGTGGGACATAGAAAGAAAGCCAGATTTGGTGTCATATTCAAATTCAGCTCTTACCTGTATGAACTTGGAAAAGTCACTTGATGTTTCTAAGCCTCAGTTTTCTCATCTGTCAAATGAAGGTATTGAATTAGATGCTTTCTAGATTCCCTTCCTGCTCTAAATATCATAATCTTATAAACAGTAGTGGTTGAAGGGTAAGGGAGAGAGGTAACAATGGGGATATCAGCTAGGTGGAACAGTGAATAGAGTCTTGGTGTCAGGAAGACCTGAGCTCCAATGTAACCTCAGAAACTTACTAGCTGTGTGACCCTGAGGAAGTCACTTAGCCTTAGTTTACCTCAGTTTCCTCCTCTGTAAAATTGGGATAATAATAGCCACTCTCTTAGGATTGTTTTGAAGATCAATTGAGATAATATTTGCAAAGTACATAGTAGATACTATAGAAATATTGGTTATAGTGTGATGTTGAAGACAATGATGATGGTGATGTTAATATGAGATGGAGTCAAGACCCATAAAGCAAGAACTGTGATACCCAAAGACAGGGTCAGCTTTTTAAAATTTATTTTTCTTTTGTATTATGAACTTAATAAAAGTTAATATGTACAAAGCTCTTTAAGGTTTGAAAAACCCTTTACATATATTCCATCACTTGATTTTCACAGTAACCCTATGTGATAAGCATTATTATCCCCCTTTCACAAATGAGGAAATAGTCTAAGAGAGATTACGTGATTTGCCTGGGCCAATGATCAGAAAAGAGAGTTGAAAATGAAACATATACAGTCTTTTTAAAGCGTATACAACTGTAACAAGGTAGTGACAAATTGCCCGGTTTGTTTCTCCTTCTTAATGTTTTCTTTTGTGTATTTTTAAATGTTTTGTTGATCCTCCCTCCCTCCCTTCGTCCNTGGGGGGGGGGGGCTGAAGGGCCCCCTGGGGTACATCCTGGCACTCTGCCCTGACTGGCCGATCGGGAGGTGGAGCCAGATATGGCTTGAAAGCCATATGTTGCTGATCCCTGCTTTAGAGTCTTCAAGCAGAGGCCCAATGATCATTTGTTGGGTATGTTAAAGTGGAATTTTCTTTTGGGTGTACAGGTCCACACTAATACAATTCTTGGCACATATGAAGTATTTAATAAATGCTTGTTGACTTAAGTAGATGTCCTTTCCAGGGCTTCCATTTTGAGTATAACTTATAAAGGTTGAATAACTTTCTAGGTAGCAATTCTCAGAGGCACAATTAGAACTTAGTTATTTTGGGTCCAAATCCTGCATTCATTCCCTTGTACAATGCTATTCCTTTAGCACAGCATTGGTAAAATATTGGCACATGTGCCAAGATGGCACGGGGAGAGGGCTATTCATTCCCCCTCACCCCAGAGCTTGAGGAAATTTTTTTGCAAGCTCTGCCCCTCCATTCAGCCTCCTAAAGTGAGCACTTCCTCTCTCTTCTCTCTAGGGTAATACAGGGGAGGGGGCTCACAGGTAGCTTGAAGTTGTAGTTTGGGCACCCGAACTTGAAAACCTTTGCCAATGTTGCTCTAGTAGAATGCTATGCACACAGTAGTCAATGGGCACTGACAGATAAAATTCAAATCAAATTGAATTTACCCAATTTGTCTCTTTACTCTGCCTACTCTACTCTGGGAACAGATCAGGCTGAATTAAAGGGGGGAAAAGAGACAAGTATCTTTCTCTTCTTTGGTATGATTTCATGCCATATAACAACCCTCTTGTCAATTTATTTCGTAGGGGTGATGTGAGGATAAAGTGACATTTGCAAATCTGCTTTGAAGGTAAGGACATTAATCCATTCTCTGCAAAGTGAGGGATGATGAGTATATAATACCACACATACTATCAGCTTATGTGTTAGTTTGTTGAACTGGTTTTTTTCCTCTTTTTTTTTTTCTTTATTACAATGATGGTTCTTATGTGAGGAGAAGAGAAGGAAAGATATTTGGAAATCTGGGATAAATTTGGAAATGGGCCACATAAAAGACATAAACTTTAAAAAGAAAAGCACTCACTTCTAATATGTTTGGACAACAAAATAGAAGTCAAGAAAGGATAAATGTAAAGGCATTACTTAAACATGATAGTGCTTTATTTATTTATTTTCCTTTTTTTTTTAAAAGCCTTACTTTCTATCTTAGAATTGATAATCAATATAGATTTTAATACTGAAGAGTGGTAAAGGCTAGGCAATCGGAGTTAAGTGATTCGTCCAGGCTCACACAACTAAAAAATGCCTGAGACCATATTTGAACTCTTGATTCCAGGCTTGACATTTTATCCATGATGCCTCAACATGATAATATTTTTTAAATTTTATTTCTCAGAATGATCTTTTTAGTAACCAAAATGTAAAACTCACTTATTAGTAGTGTAGACCTGCAACGATAACTTATTAAAACTTTTTTCATCTGAGAAATCAAAGTTTTAAATGATCATATAAAACTGTTCTGAAGCGTTCTTGATAAAGAAATGCAAATTAAAACAACTCTGAGGTACAACCTCATACCTTAAAGCCAGTTATGCTATGTTATCCTGTCAGTAAGTGGATGAGCTCACCTGCAAAAATGTTCTGCAGACAGTTAGTTATAAAGAAAATATAGCTTTCAACTAACTAAGCCTCATTCTTCTTCTTTTTTTTTTAATCAAGACCATCCTTCCCCAAACCTGAATTGCCTTAAGAAGGTAATATTTAGGATCAATTCTTATTGAGAACTATCTTATATAATCTAGGACCTTTTCTATTTCTTCCAGTGACAACTTTAGAAAGAAGAAAAGGTGGGGCTGCAACAAAGAGGAGAAGGAGGCTGGGCTGGTGATTGATGAGGAAAATGAGTGAAGAAAACTCAACATTTCTTGCACAATCATTCACAGAGAATGTGTCAGCAAGCATGAGGACAGTTTAAACTGGCAGTAATACAAGTGAACAGATCATTTGAAAAGGGGGAGGAATATTACTACACCACCAGGCCTATTGACATGTGTTTGCCTGCCTCAGAAGAACCAGAAATATGAAGAGGAAAGAGCAAAAAGTGAATGAAAATGTATCTAATTCATAATCAAAGGAAAACGCTACAGGCATTCTTGGATTGGACCTATCCAATGCTCTAAATTTAACCAACTGAAATCTTTTTTTTTTTTGGTTACCCATTAGCCTTTTGAAATGAAAGATTTGCTTCCTAATGGAAAAATATATTTCATCATTAAAAAGGAACACAACATCACAGAATCTTAAAACTGGAAGGGATATTAAAAGTCATCTAGTCTTAAATTCCACATTTTACAGATGAAGAAACTGAGACCCCAGGGATTAAGTAATCACAAAGGCAATAAGCTATAGGGCAGGGATTTGATCCCAGGAAATAGGATCATAGATTTGAAGTCAAAAGGGACTTCAGAATTCATTCAGTTTCTTTCCTTCCTCTCCTCCCATTTTATGGATGGAGAAATTGAGGCTCACCGAGACTGAATGAAGTCCTCTTACTTCAAACCTAGCACTCCAGTTAGGAAACTTGCTTACTCCAAACCCACGTCTTCCTTGCTACAAGGCTCCCTTACTCATATTGATCCTTTACTCACATCTAATCCTTCCTCAATACATAATTCTTTCAAATAATTCTTGAAGACAACTACCATGCTCTACCCAGGTTTTTGCTTTCCTAGATTAAACATTCCAATCTTCAATCCCTCCTCACAGGGAACCAATTTGATTTGTTTTGCCATCCTGGTTACCTCTCTTTTGAATGTTCTCAAACTCTTCTATGTCTTTTCTAGTTGTAGTTTCCAGAATTGAATACGGCATATCCAGATGGGATCTGTTCATGGGTAAAGGACATTATGGGACTCTTGTCTCCTTGGCCCTGGACATTATAGCTTTAAAAAAGCTGTCTGAGATTGCATTTATCTTTTGGCTGGCATATCACTAGCATATCACTGTTGACTCAGTTTGTAAAATCTTAGATCTTTGCAGAGAAAGTCTTATTTACCTATTTTGTATTTATGAAGTTGATTTTCAAAATTCTAAATGTAAGACTCTACAAATGTATAAATAAGGGTGTGCAGATATTGGCATGTGTATGTAAATATACGTGTGTGAATATGTATATGTATATGTGTATATATGTATAAATATTGGTATATGGACATAAATATGTATATATGTTCATGTGACCATGTGTATACATGTAAGTGGGTATGGATATGTATATATCTATATATTGTGTTATAGGTATGTGCATATATGTACATTTATAAGGATATAGATATTGATGTGGACAAGTATGTGCATATGGATAGGAATTGGCAGAGGAATTGGATATGGATATGTGTATGTGTATATGTAGATGTATGGGTATGGGTATGTGTATATATGTATGTATATGTGTTCCAGATCAATAGTAAGTGTAGTCATAAATGCTGAATGGAACTGGGTTCATTTTCTTTCTTAGAATCCCTCACTCATCTATGTTTTCAGGAGGTCTTGATTGCTGTTACCTTGTTAGTTGTTCGCTACCTAAAATCTTTTACTTTCCTCATCAGATGTTCTCTTTCTTTTGATCATGTTCTAAATGTTGAGTAGATGTATCTGCTTCCAAATCAATCCAGGTTGACCTTAGAACATCCTGGATTGCTTTGGAAGTGTCAGTCACTCACTAATGCAATGCTGGTAAAGTTGTGAACTGATCCAAGCATTCTGGAGGACAATTTGGAATTATGCCCAAAGGGCAATAAAAGAATGCATGCCTTTCAATCCAGTAATTTAATTCTACTAGGTCTGTACCCCAAAGAGATTGAAAAAAATGGGAAAGGCCCTGTTTATACAAAAATATTTATAGCTGCCCTGGCAAAGAATTGGAAACTAAAGGAATGTCCCTCAGATGGGGAACGACTGAACAAATTGTGATATATAGTGGTGAAATAATACTATTGTACTATAAGGAATGATGAATTGGAATGAATTGGATGATTTCTGAAAGAGATGGAAAGACCTACATGAACTGATGCAGAGTGAAATAAACAGAACCAGGAGAACATTGTGCACAGCAACTGAAATATTATGGAATGGTCAAATGCAACAGATTTTGCCGCTAGCAGCAATGCAATGATCCAGGACAATCCTGAAGGACTTATGAAAAAAATGCTATCCCATCTTCCTGTGGAAATAGGTATGCAGATGAAAACATATGATTTATCACTTGCTTATTTGGGTATATATTTTAGGACTTTGGTTTTATAAGATCACTTATAAAATGAATAATATGGAATTAAAAAAAAAGATTGCCAGTCTCTATGTTCCCTCTCTTCTTACTGTTCCCCGAATAAGGAAAAAAAAATAACATTCCCTCAAATATATATATATATATATATGTGTGTATATGTGTGTGTGTGTGTGTGTGTGTGTGTGTGTGTGTGTGTGTGTGTGTGTACACACACTAGCCAGAAAGTCTGAAGTCTGATTTCCTTATGGTCAAATTCCCACAGTGATCTAGACAGGTTCTAAGTTTTACTGTGATGATGCTCTTGGAATTATATTGACAAGTGCAGAGGTCTTCACTCTTCCAGGAAACATAAAACTTGGCTACATGCAGCAATACAATGATCTGGGACAATCCTGAAAGACTTATGACTGGGAAAGCTATTCACTTCTAGAGAAAGAACTGTTGGAGTTGGAGGGATGTGGATCAAAGCTTACTCTCTTTCACATCAGCATTTTTACAGTTTTATTTTGGAGTTTTGGTTATGTGGGAATTTGCTCTTACAAAAACAACCAATATGGAATTGTGTTTTACATGATAAAAATATTTTAAATTTATATATAACATATACATAAAATAAACATTTAAAACTAGGTCCAAGCTTGACATATATAAATATATGTGATATATGTATACTATAAATATAAAATAAATATAAGTGTATAAATATCTGTATATTATATATACATATACATATAATAAATGGAAAGTAATCTCAGAGGGAAGGTACTAGGTGTGGCAAAAGGAGGGATGGAGAATCAGGATAGGATTCTTACATACTGGGACTTGAGCTAAGTCTTGAGGTTCAGTGAAGCCTGGAGGCAGAGGTAGGAAGGAGAGAATTCCCAGGCATGGGAGACTGCTAGAGAAAATGACTAGAGTTTCGATAAATAGTTTTATGTGACAGGAATACTAAGGCTAGTGTGACTGAATCATAAAGCAGAAGAAGACTAGAAAGGTAGGAAAGGGCCAAGTTGTGAATGATTTTAAATATCAAACAGAACATTTTATATTTGATTGTGGAAGTAATAGGGAGCCACTAGAGTTTATTGAAAGGGGGAGTAATGTGGTCAAACTTGGAAAATCCCTTTGACAGCTGATTGGAGAGGACAGAAATCTGAGGCCAGAGGGCCACCAGCAGACTGTTGCTATAGTACTGGTGTGAAGTGATGAGGGCTGCACCAGGATGGTGGCTGTCTGAGTAGAGAGAAGGGGTTGTCTATAGAAATGCCTTGTAACAAAAATGCATAACAGTCAATAAACATTGATTAAACTCCTACTGTGTTTCCAGGCTCTGTGCTAAGGGCTCCTTGATACAAAGAAAGGATAAAAGAAAAAAAAATGCAGTCCATGCTCTCAAGGAGGTCACAGTCTATCAATACTTTCACTCCAGTGCACTTTAAATATGCCATGTGGGTAACAAAAATTCTTTGGGAATCTGCAAGTGGTAAACATTAAATCCTTAGCAACTGGAATGTTTTCATTGTCACAGTGAACTTTGTAATTTGTCCAGAGAAGCTCCCAGTTGGTAGTCTAGTGACTAACAAACCAGCTGCTTCTCAAGTTGGTTACAGAACATGGTGTGATATGGCCTGAATTAAAGACAACTACTTCATGATGGTCTTAAATTTTCAGACAAGATATTTCATAAGGGAAAAAGGAAGCAATTCAAAGACCCCCATCTTGAGAATTCCTAAAGTCTACCTTCAAATTTCAAAAATGTATGAGAAATACATCATAAAATTTTAAATTTTAAAACATTGTCTCCAATGGCCAAAAAGAACCAATCTCTACTCATGAGAATAAATCCTTTGAAGTACTGGATCTCTTTTCCTTTTAAATACAAATTTTCTTCTTCAGGGAACTTTTGGCAAAATCTTCTCATTTCTAGATATGAGGGCCAATAGGAAAAATTATGTGACAATTTCTCTGGGTTGATATTGTACACAGACTACAAAACAACGTCTCTCAAATCCCTTTCCTGCATCAAGTTTTTTTTTAAAATATATTTTTATAGGTGATCTCCAATCTGAAACGCATTTCCTCCTCATTTCCAGTCTTTAGGATTCTCTGGCTTCCCTCCAATGCACAGCTCAGGTGCTATCCCCTGTAGCCTCAGTTCTTAATGTCCTTACCCACTGAAAATTACTTTGTATACTTATTTATATGCAATCTGTACTCCCCTAATAAAATGTAGACTCTTGAAGGGTAGAGAAGCTCTTTCCCCCACCCCCATTTCCCCAATGTTTAATACATTAGTTAACACATTAAGTAAGTATTTTATAATGATCCGTGAAATGAATGTACCTCTAAAGTTGCCCCTATTGGGGTTTTTCTAGTTTGATCATGTGATTTCACTGGCATAGGGAACTCTTGGCATGGAAACTCTTTCTGTTAATGCAGACCAGCAAATCTCTATACACTACATACTCCACCTCTGTTGGTTGTTGGGTTAAAAATATTGACATGGTTCTTAATAATGAGAATGGAGAATGAGCTTCTAATTTCATCAGTATAAGAAATGCCCTCTACCCATGTAGGTAGGCATCTGTAACATCCATGTTTCTGAGAGGGCTTCAAGCTGCATCACAGAATTCCATAGTGCCCCCGTAACATCCATGTTTCCATGGAATTCTGTGATGCAGCTTGAACCCCTCTCAGAAACATGGATGTTACACATCTCCACACTTGAAGTCTTTTTTTTTTTTTAATTTAGAATATTTCTCCATGGTTACATGATTCATGATTCTCTTCCTCCTTGTCTCCCTCCTCCTGGAGCTGACAAGCAGTTCCACTAGCTTATACATGTGTCATTGTTCAAAACCTATTTCTGTATTATTCATATCTGCAATAGAGTAATCTTTTATGCCAAAACCCCAATTATATCCCCATCGAACCACATGATCCATCCTACATTTTTCTTCTGTGTTTCTGTTCCCACAGTTCTTTCTCTGGATGTCACACTTAAAAAGTATTAAAAACTTGTTGGGAACACTGAGAAATTAGATAATTTACTTAGGGTCAAATAATAGGTGCCAGAAGTAGGACTTTTCCATTGTTTTCCTAGCAGGCTCTCCATCTACTATCTTATACCAATCTTTAATACAAGATATAATGTTTATTAATATAGCAATTTAAAAGCCAAAAAAAGAAAGAAAGAAAAAAGGAAGAAAGAAAGAAAGAGAGAGAAAGAAAGAAAGAAAGAAAGAAAGAAAGAAAGAAAGAANAAAGAAAGAAAGAAAGAAAGAAAGAAAGAAAGAAAGAAAGAAAGAAAGAAAGAAAGAAAGAAAGAAAGAAAGAAAGAAAGAAAGAAAGAAAGAAAGAAAGAAAGAAAGAAAGAAAGAAAGAAAGAAAGAAAGAAAAAACAACTCTGTAGCTCATTGACAGCTAGGGTATGCAGCATTCCAAGCACATTGGCTGGTCTTACAGGGCTGCCTACAACCCATATAAAAATTGCCCCAGTGTGATCCAGACTTCTTCCTATTCAATACTGAGCCTAACCAAGTGGAAGGCACTGTGCCTGGCATCAGGTAGACATGGGTTCAAATCCCACCTTAGATACTTACTAGCTATGTGACATTGGGCATGTGATTTCACCTCTCACATTTACTTATCAATTTAAGGTTTATTTACAAAGTGCTTTCCTTACAACAAGCCAATAAGGTACAAATATTGTCCCTATTTTACAAACAAGAATACAGAGTTTAAGTGACTCGCCCAACAACATATAGCTAGTAAACATCAGACATGGTACTACCAGAACCCAGTTCTCTTGGCCCCAGGTGGGACAATCTCTACACTGTGCTCCCTCTTGCTGTGCTTTGGGTTGATAGAAAAGTCCACTCAGACTTATGAGAAAGAACACTATCCACATCCAGAGAAAGAACTGTGGGAGGAGAAACACAGAAGAAAAACAATTGCTTGATCACATGGGTTGATGGGGACATGATTGCGATCACCTTAGTGAAAATATTAATAATTTGGAAATAGGTCTTAATCAATGACACATGCAAAACCCAGTGGAATTGCTCATTGGCTATGGGAGGGGAGGTGGGATGAGGGGAGAGAAAGAGCATGAATCATGTAAACATGGAAAAATATTTTAAATTAATTAATTAAATAAAAATGTTCAAATTTAAAAAAAGTTAATTTAAAAAATTAAAAAAATTTAAATTTAAAAAAAATTTAAATTAATTAAATAAAAATGTTCAAATTTTAAAAAAAAGTCCACTCAGGAAAATGTAGCTATTTGGCCACTGAATGGGAAGATACTCATTCATTTGCTCACCTAGAGTACCTACAGTGATGGAGGAATGGTAGCAATAAGGTCTCCCTCCCTCCCCAGTCTTATTCTCCTTCCTCCTCCCAAGTAGCCTTCTTTTGATGGACTTGGCACATAATGGGTATTTAATAATAAATGCTTGTTGATTGACTATTTTCTATTGATGTCAGCATCCCTGCCTTTTATGTCAGTGTCAATGATGCAGATGGACACATGCCCATCTCCCTCCACTATGCCCCCCTCTCACTTGCACTGAAGACAATGAGCAGACCACAGCTTTAATCACCGCAGTGATTCCTGACACAGCTAACAGCATTTAAGAGGTCAGGCTGAATCGAAAGCGGCAGTAGACAGAAACTAGCTGCTACTCAATTCACAGTGGAAATCACTTATTTTAATTTAATATAAATTCATCTAGGCTCTGTCTTTTTTTTATTCCATAATTATTATTCAATGGTAATAGGCAACTCTCTGGAAATAATCTGCTCTGGCAAAGCACCTTGGGATCGGTATACTGTTCTTTGAGAATTTGGTAACCATCCTTTCTGATGATGGAGGTACCAAGATGAGGATTCAAAGGAGAAAAAGGAAATTCATGCATCTCCTCTCCATTTCTGCCCATTGTGGATGTGGATATACCCAAAACACAATACCTGATTTCCCTCAAACTTCCCCTGGCAGCCAAGTTTAGCAAGTTCCCAAATTCCAAAGAGTTTCATATTGTCAACTGGAAAAGTAAAACTGTTATCGCCTGCTTAAGCACTGCTGACTGATGTCGATTCAAAAGCAAATCATCACAGCCTCACCCACTTTACTGCATCCAGGAAACCAGATGAGACCAGTGTCTCAGAGATAGGGTGTCAATGGATTTCTTTTCTTTTCTTTTTTTCTTTTCCTCTTTTGCTGGGGAGAAGGGGAGGAAGGGCAGAATTGCATTAAAATGTAATGTTTGTCAATGGCAGTGATAAAATAAAAAAATAAAAAAAAGGAAAACTTCCCAACCCAATGCCAGCTATAAGGTATGCAGCAATCTGAATACATTGGTAATGTGAGGGACTGATTAGTCCTGTAAGGCTGCCTACAGGTTAGCAGGCCTCATTTCAAATCTCTGACAGCAATATATGTCGTTTCATGCTTCATCCTCATTCCCCATGTTCAACACAAACCAGGGTCACTCTATATATGGAAATCACTGTCTTCAGGGCAAAAAAATTAAAAAAGGTGAGATTGCCGCTTTAACCTCACTGGCCTCAGAAAATATGTTTTAGTCTGATACATTATACTAGTAGGAATTATTTATCAAGAAGATACAAGCTTGATATTTCAGAAATAATGAGATGTTCTGGTTTTGCAGCTGAAATTTTATGGTCCAGAGAGCATCAGCTATGAATCCAGGGGAATGAAGTAAACTTGCAATGAATGATATACACCAGGCAAGCCAGAGTAAAATGGCCGTGCAAAGGGCAATATGGCAGTTATAACCCAGCACAAAGCCAGTGGCGGCCAGAGGCCCTTTGTTGCTAAAAGAGGGAATCTATTTTAAAGAGGGATGAGTTGGGTCCAGGCACGAAAGTCCCCGAGTTTTACTTACAGATATTTTATGTGGAGGAGGTCCAACCGAATGAAGAAGAGGTTATAAACATCACACTGTACAGTTGACATGAAATATTTAAAAACCACAAAAGAAGATAATCTGATGGGGATGGCGACTTTTCTCAAGGTTCTGTAGGGCAGTTTAGGGCACTCATGTCCAAGTTATAATCAATGCAATTGAAGGGACATGATGAATGCGTGTGTCTGAGAAAAATCTGGGTTTGATGATTTTATTTAGCTTAGGGACCTGTTGCCTAAATTGTCTTCACTGATGTGAGGTCAGCGATTGTGTTCCATTTCAATGCCTTTAAGGGAAGACCTGGTGATTTTCCTTTTCCATAGATACCAAAATGAAGTCTTAAAAATGGACTGTGACATTCTTTAATGCACAGTTGATGGAGCTGTGAATTGATCCAACCATTTTATAGTATGGTTTGGAATTATTCTCAAAAAGTTACTGTGTAAAAAGTACTACTCTTCAATTCAGTGAAATTCTTACTGGATTTATACCCCAAAGAGATTAAAAAAAATAGGAAAAGGATCTATATGTACAAAAAATATAACAGCTCTTTTTATGATAGCAAAGAATCAGAAACACAGAGTATATTTATCAGCTGGAGAATGGCTGAACAAGTTATGGTATATGAATGTGATATAGCCCTATTGTGCTATAAGAAATGATGAAGGGGATGGTTTTATAAAAACCGAGGAAGATTTGTACGAACTGAGACAAATGGAAGTGGGCAGAACCAGGACAATTTATCCAATAACGACAATATTGTAAGGATAACTCTGACTTAGCAACTCTGATCATCACAATGACCAGTTATTCTTTCAAAGGAAGAGAATCTAGATTTGAAAATAAAAAAATTGGAAAAGAAATATATCTTGAAATCTGGAATACAGACTTATGTTATAATGAGGTGTTGGATAAGAACTTCAGAGAAGGTTAGACATTAATGATTTATAAGTATGGCAAGAATCTACCTAGATTCTGGTCTTTTCCTGTGTCCCTAGGACCAACTATCATTCAGGATATCAAATACCTAATTCAAAGAACTATTTGAGCCTGGAGAATGCAAGACTCAGGGAAATATAGAGGTCTTCAAGTATCTGAAGGTGTGTCAAGTAGAAGACAGATTAGGTTTGTTCTATTTGACTTCCAGAGGTTAGAACTAATCTCTAAAACTCCAGAGAGGTTGATTTTGTTCAGACTGAAGAAAACTTT
This sequence comes from Gracilinanus agilis, assembly GCF_016433145.1. NCBI lineage: Eukaryota > Metazoa > Chordata > Mammalia > Didelphimorphia > Didelphidae > Gracilinanus > Gracilinanus agilis. Next base: position 530,653,931 of record NC_058132.1, read on the forward strand.
CCCCCAAAGATATTGCTGTCCCAAAGTAGAATGGATTAGTTCAAGAAATAAGTAGTTTCCCAACATGAAGTTTTATTAGGTACCAAATGACTAAATTTAGCAGGGATAGTGCAGGGACTATTCCTCCTCAGGTACAGGTCCGACTAGATGGCCCCTAAAGTCCCTTCCAGTACTGATATTCTACACATTGATGGAGCATCCCACGCTTTGACATTACTGTGACTTCTGAGGATATTAGGTCTTATTTTGAGGCACAAGATCACTGATTTTTAATTTAAGAATTGGAAGGGATCTTAGAAGCCACTTAGTGAGGCAGCTGGGTGTCTCAATGGATTGAGAGCCAGGCCTACACATGGGAGGTCCTAGGTTCAAATCTGGCCTCAGACACTTCCTAGAGACTCTGGGAAAGTCACTTAACCCCCATTGCCTAGCCCTTACTACTCTTCTGCTTTGGAACCAATACTTAGTATTGATTCTAAGGCAGAAGGTAAGGGTTATAAAAACAAGAAGCCATTTAGTTTAAACTATTCATTGTGCAGGTGAGGAAAATGAGGCAAAGAAAGGTAAAATAACTTGCCTAAGCTCACACAGATGGGATTTAAACCAAAGTCCTCTCTTCATCACTATTTCATTATCATTAAAGTTAATTATTCAAGCATGAGCTTTTCCTTTTGGGACCATATTTATGATCAGTATTCCAATGGATATGTAATCTCATTGATTTGGGAGTTCCTTCCAATATATAGGTTGTCAGCTATTCATCCCTGTTCATTCTCTGTGACTTTAATCTGTTCATCCAGGACTGCACCAAAGTTGGCTTCAAGGAGTCTACTCAGTGTTTTGGATCTCTTTCTCAATTTTCCTTAACATATCACTAGGTTATCAGTAGAGTACTTTGGCTAGTCACATGTTATCTCTTTCTCTTTTCATGTGAATAGCACATATGGAATATAGAACATTATACCAAAACCTGAGTAGCTATATGGTACAATGAAAAGAGTTGGAGGATGCAAATTTGAATAGACTCTATTACTGTCTTCATGATCTTAGAAAAGTCATTTGCCTCTCAGGCATCAAGGACAGAAAGACAAAAAAAATGCAAAGTCCTTGCCCTCATTTGACAGGAAAGGATGCAGCTGAAGCTCTTGTATAGGCTTTTTTCCTAGGCAGTGGTAGAATCACTAATCCGTCAGTTCCAACTTTTACTTCAATGGTTATCAAGGCAAATGGAAAATGGAATGATGGGTGCAGAAGTCAAAAAAGGTATGTTATTATTTGAAGTAAAGTCTTTTAGTGGTTCTGGTTATTAGGAATATGAATCATTTCCCAAACCCTCCAATTATTACTGGCATAATTTTAAAAGACTATTACAAATGCATAGACATCTGACCATATATATCCAAGGAAAGATACGGATAGACCTAAATCTATTCAGATTCAGAGATTTAGGAAGTACCAACTGTTCCTTTGTCTGAGCCAAATGGAAAGAAAAGAATGCCAATATCTCTATGAGACACAGAATGATCAGTAAATTAACATAGATAAAATGGCCAAGATTAGACAATAAACTATAAATTCAGGGATATTAGAGTGTCTCCTTTAAAAATAAAGAATCTGTATTACTTTTCCAATGAAACCTCTGCTCTCCTGAAACATTTTGAAGATCATTGGGGTTTCTCCTATCTATGTAAAAGAGAAGATAGCTGGTCTGCCTAGTTAGTTACTGAGTGAGGCTTATTAAATGGAATAACAGGTATAGTTATCTTCTCCTGATTTTAAGATTCATTAATTCAAGGAAGGAGAAGAAAGTCAAGTGGAAAGTAGAACTTCCATTTTCTACCTAATTTCTAGCATTCTAGCAACTGAGACAGTCGCACGACTCAGGAGATAGAACATTGAGCCTGCATGCAGTCAGAAAGACCGGAGTTCAAATATGGCTTCAGAAATGTACTAGCTGTGTGACTCTGGCTAAGACACTTTATCTACTGGAGAAGGAAATGGCAAATCACTCCAGTATCTTTACCAAAAAACTCCATGGACAGTATGGTCCACAGGGGTCCTGAAGAGTTACAGTGAATGACTAAATAATCAAAACAATTTAATAGCTATGTTTTCTTCTTGTGTGTTTAAAAATAAAATACACAATTCATGTTTAACTAGAATGGTGGGTGAGTCATTCATTTGTTTATTCAAAAGTACTTTTTGAGTGCCCACTTTTTCCTGAGTGCTGGGATGGGGATATAATGAGCCACAGAGTATGAGAAAGATAGCTGACTCTTCTTTTAGGTAAGGTTAAGGATTGAGAAAAAGGCCATAGGTTTTAGTAATATTGAGAGATAACTGATAACTTTGGAGAAGGCAGTTTCAGTTGAATGAAGAGACTGGAAGCCAAAATTCAAAGGAATGAGAAATGAATAAGAGGAGAAAACCATCAACTGGGAAATAACTGAACACAGCATGTATGTGTAATGTTTGTTCTTCATTTTTGAAGAGGACCAATGACATCATGGGGTGGTGTCTCAACTTGAGTGTGAATTGGATTTAAGTGAGGCAGAGTGGCACAAAGTCACCAGCCTTACTCCCTCTTCTAGAGACATCAACTTCCAGTGGTAAGATAAAAATCAAGATGACTGATGATGGCCCAGGATGCAGTGAATGGCCCAAAGGATGTCCAATTAAGTTCTAAGCATTCCACAGTGCTTGCTTAAGCCAACTTTATGACCTTTGGAACAAATTGTTCTCATTCATCCATTCCACTGGGGAAGTCTTCACATGCTGGGAGTAGACACTCTCCTAACTCACCAACATGATTGTGGCCCATTGGTTACCCTCAACCTGATTTTATTCACTGAGATGGTTTACTGGGGTGTGGCAGCTGGCTACCCATATTATAGCTTCTTGGAGCCACAGATGAGAGTTGAATGTCAGGTGGACATGAAAGGTCTAAAAACAGTCCTGAAAAAGACTTTGCAAGCCTTCACACCAGAGTTGCTAGTCCTCCTTAAACACCCATACACCCCATATGAAATGTAAAAAAAACCTGCATAATAAGAAATTATAAGTATGTGGAATTAGAGAAGCCTGGAAAAATTGTATTAACTAATACAGATCAAAAAAGCAGAACCATGTGAACAATACATACAGATAAAGTAACATAAGTGAAAAGAACACTTAAGTCAAACAAAATGATAGTCATTGCAATGGCCAGTTTTGAGCTTAGAGAAAAGATGATGAAATATGCTATTCCTGACCATCTATTGATTATTCTTTCCTGTGTTTCCTTGAGAAAATCTTTTAATCTCCCTTGGCCTCAGCAGCCTGATCTGTAAAATGAAATGGTCACAATAGATAGTTTCTGAGGATTCTGTCTTTATCTCTCTCTTCTTTATATTATCTCTATATTAAACATACACACACATTCCACATATGTACAGAGTAAATATAAAATTAATGAAAATAAATATATCCCATGTAGTTAAATACAAGACAGCCAGGGAGGGAGGTTCCTAGCAGTTGGGAAGATTAAGAGAGGCATCACAGAGAATAAGGTGCAACATGGTGGAAAAGAAAGAGGGCTTAGTTTTAGACTTAGAGGACAGAAATAAAAATTTCAACTTTGGGTTGGGCAAAATGATCAATGTTGGGAGGGATAGAGGAAAATGGGAACACCAATACATTGTTGGTGGAACTATGAACTGATCCAACGATTTTGGGGAGCAATCTGGAATTATACTCAAAGAGTTATAAAACTGTGTATGCCTTTTGATCCAGAAATACCACTATTATTTATTTCCTAAGGTGATCAAGGATAATAAATGATATGTTCTAAAATATAGCAGCTCTCTTTGTAGTGGCAAAGTACTGGAAAGTGAAGTCCTGTCTATCAATTGGAGAATGACTAAACAAGTTGTGACATATGATCATGATGGAACACTACTGTCTTGTAAGAAATGATAAACAGGTTAATCTTGGAAAAATATAAAAAGACCTACATGAAATTGTGAAGTGAAATGAGCAGAACCAAGGGAACATGATATAAAGCAACAGAAATATTGCTTGAAAAATGACCTGTACATGTCTACCTCCAGAGAAAGAACTGATAAATAGAAATAAGTAACACATAGTTTTATATATACATATATCTTTTTGTCAAATGATGCCTTCTCTAATGGAAGGAGGGGATGGAGGCAGGGAGTTTATTGAGTAGCTTAACATTTTAAGTGTTACAAACTAATTAGTTAATTAAAAAGAATGTCTAGAGCTGGAAATTAAAGCAAAAAATTTTAATATTTAAAAAATAAAAAACCCACCTTGCCATGTGGTATTGGACAAATAATTTCGCCTTTAATATCCTCTGTTACTTCATCTGAAAAATGAGACTATAGATCTAGAAGGAGGCTTAAAGTTCATCTAGTTCAACCTTATCATTTTATAGAGAATGGAAATGAGACCCAGGAATATGAAATTACTTGTGCAATTAGGCAAATCATTTAACGTCTCTTCCATCATTGTCTTCAGCGTGTAGGCAATAGGGAACACAGGCATTTTTTATACAGCCTCAGTAAGGATGCCAAAATCCCTATATAACAATTTATATGGTCAATAGATCATATAAACATGAATTAATCTTAAAGGAAAGGAGGGACTTTATGAAGAGGATTTTTTAAAAACCCAAAATTTTCATACACTATCAGATGGGATGATTTTATCAATAGATTTTGCTTAACTCTTTTTCTTTGTTGTAAAGAAATATTTAATGATGGATATTCTTGAATACCAGGAAATGATTGTACATAGAATGAGATAAAGGACATTAATACAGCATTTATACATATATAAAATGGCTCAATCTGAAGACTGAGTCTAACCCTCTAACCCCCCACCCTACCCCCAACACACACACCATATTCTAGTCATGGGTCATGGGTTTTTACTCCCACCAAATCTTTGTGGCACAGGTTTGTTTCTTGTATTAGAGTTACTTACTCATCCTGCTTATTACCCCTAGTTTATACTATTGTGTGTAGACATTAAGGCAGCAAGTTTGATTGCTATGCCACTTTTCTGGATTTTGTCTCTTGTGTTTCTTTTGTCCCATATGTCCTATTATTCGCTGTAGTATTTAGCTTTGCAGATTTAGGTAGATTGCTGCCTTCTCCTTGCTTTTCCCTTTTTGATTAAAAAAAAATTTAAAGGTCAATGTAAGTTGCCATGATCATTGTCATAAGCTTGATCACCACTATTTCCTCCACCATCATCACTGTTATTATTTTGGGTGACAATACAGGTTAATCTGGGAAAAGAGGTCTTAGGGGAAAGTTTTCTAATTGTACATCCAGTGCTCTTCTCACTTCAAAAGCTGCTTCTCCCCATTATGGGTAGGCAGAATTGGTTGTTTCCTCATTCATGAGGCCAGAGACCCTGCTTTTGTGTCTCCCCCCAGTGCTTGGCTCAATACTTTTAAACCAGGATACACTTAATAGATGTTAATGAGATCAACATTCTTGAAGTTCAGTAATGTAGAGGCTATTCCAAAAATCTTAGTGCAGATGTAAGTGTTAGTATGTTAAAGATATTAAGCAATTATTTGAAGAGTTAAGATGTCAAAAAATATATTAAAGATTGTAACTGCAATAAGGCTTTGGGGACAACCTGTCTATACTTGAATATATACAATTCACAAGTTTATGATACAGACTATAAGTGCACTGGGCCATCAGGAAAGGGAAAGAGAGTCCAACATGAGTTGGACTTCACAGAATCATGGTATCTAGTGCTATAAGGGCCCTTGGAAATCATTGACTCCATTTTCAAATGTGGTATCCTGGAAAGTGTTCTGGGTATGGAGTCAAAGGACTTCAGCTTGACTCCTCAGTGACTAAATTTGCACTTAATCCTTAAAAAAGAAAAAGTGACTTGTCTACGGTCACACAAATGTCTTTTTTTTAATATACTGATACAATCTTTAATAATCATTTTTAGACAATTTCCAATTCATGTTCTCTCCCTTTCTCCCTTTCCTCCCTCATACCCAATAGAAGGTATTATGATATAAGTTATACATGTAGTATTGCGTAATACATTTTTTCTATACATATTGTTGAGGAAGAAGACACATATTGCTCTTTAAAAAATTTAACTTTATTTAATTGTTACATTAAAATATTCAGGTAAATTCCTCTCTCTCCCTGCTCCCCATCCCTTATATAAGAATAAAACTTGGGGACAACTGGGTAGGTCAGTGGATTGAGAACCAAGCCTAGAGATGGGAGGTCCTGGGTTCAAATGTGACCTCAGACACTTCCTACCTGTGTGACCCTGGGCAAATCACTTAATCCCTATTGCCTAGCCCTTTCTAGTTTTCTGCCTTGGAACCAATATAATAGTGAATCTAAGGCAACAGGTAAGGATTTTAAGAAAATTTTTAAAAAACTCATGGAAAAGATAAAGTGAAAAATATCCATTTTTATTGACTCAGTTCCTTCTATGATGCTGGATAGCTTTTTAAAAAACCCTTACCTTTTCTCTTAGAATTGAATACTATGTATTGGTTCTACGATAGAAGAGTGGCAATGGGGGGTTAAATGGCTTACTGAGGGTCATACAACTAGGAAGTGTCTGAGGTCAGATTTGAACCCAGGACATCCTATTTCCAGACCTGGCTTTCTATCTATTGAGCCACTTGGCTGCCCTCCAGATAGCATTTTTCTTCTTTCTTCTTGAGTGTCTTGGAGTTGTCTTGAATCCTTGCATTGCTGAGAATAATTAAGTTATTCAGTTGATCATTGTATATTCTTCTTGTTACTGTGTATAACTTTCTCCTGGTTCTGTTCACTTCATATAAGTCTTTTCAGATTTTTTAATGATCATCCTGTTTGCCATTTCTTATGGCACAATAGAATTACACTACAATCATATACCTCTATTTGTTCAGCTGTTCCCCAATTGAAATACATCCCTTCAGTTTCTAATTCTTTGCCACCACACAAGCAGCTGCTATAAATGTCTTTGTTCAAGTGGCTCCTTTTCCCCTTACTTTGATCTCTTTGAGATACAAAACCAGTAATGGTATTTCTGGGACAAAAAGATAAGCAATTTCATGGCCCTTTAAGCTATGATTCCAAATTGCTCCCCAGAATGGTTTATCAGTTCACAGATCCACCAACAATGTATTAATGTCTTATTTTTCTCACATCCCTTCCAACATTTATAATTTTCTTTTTTTGTCATATTAGCCCATCTGATCAGCTTAAGGTAACTCCTCACAAATGCTTTTGATATTTTTTAGTACCCATTGTGTACCCTTTGACCCAGCAGTAGCACTATTAAGTTTGTATCCAAAGATAGAGGAAAAGGAACCACTTGTACAAAAATATTTATAGCTTTCTTTTTGTGGTGGTAAAGAACTGGAAACTTAAGGGATGTCCATCAATTGGAGAATGGCCAAACAAGTATATGATTGCAATGGAATACAATCGTGCCATAGGAAACAATGAACAAGATGATAACAAAAAAACCCTAGAAAGACTTACATGAAGTGAGCAGAACCAGGAGAACATTGTACACAGTAAAAGCAATAAAGGACAATGATCAACTGGGAATGACTTACAATCATCAGCAGTGCAAGGATTTCGGACAACTCCAAGGGACTCATGACAGAAAAAAGGCTATCCACTGCTATAGAAGGAACTGATGGACTCTGAATGTAGACTGAAGCATTCCATTCTTCATTTTATTTACTCTGTGAATTTCTCTCTAGTTTAAGCAATATGTGTCTTCTTTTACAGCATGATGAACATGGAAATATATATTATATAAGAACACATGTACGACATATCATTATCCACCTTCTTGGAGGTGGGAAGAGAGGAAGAGAACATGGATCAGAAAATGTCAGAAAATGATTATTGAGAATTATATCAAGATGTAATCTGGGGAAAAATAATTTGACTTTAAAAAGTGCCTTTTGTGTTCCAGGCACTGTAGGTTTTAAGTACACAAATACAAACACAAGTATCTAAGGTCACATAAGTAATTTCATATTCCTGGGTCTCATTTTCATATAAAATGATAGGGTTGAACCAGATCACTTCTAAGCTTCCTTCTAGACCTATGGTTCCTCATTTTTCAGTTGCAGAAACAGAGGACACTTAGACTTGAAAGGATTTGTCCAACATCACACAGCAAGGCTAGGGTTTTTATTCCTGTCCTTTAAGTCTAAACCCCAAAGCATTCTTTCTCATACACAATGTTGCTTCCAGTCCAGGATTCAAGAGGGAGATGGTCTTTGAAGGATGAATAAGGTCTGAAAAACCGAAGAAGAGATGGAGACTAGGCAAGAATAGGCCACTCCAACTCTTAGAGAAGAAAATGTGGGCAAACTCCAATAATTCAGAAAGAAAAGTTGGAGTTGGGAGACAGAACAAAACATTAAACATACAAGAGGTCTGACCTCTCACTCACTCCTCCCAGTTACTGAATATTTCTCCAGGAGGGCTTTTTTTTTCCTCTGCTCGACTCTGATATTATAAGAAGCTCCCCTAGTTTGGCATCCTCACAGTGAGTATATGCAGAATTAAATGCATTTATGAAATGTTGATTGTCTTCAACCCGTTTTTCTGAATTTTCAAGTTTGTCCTTCACTTTCCTGCTTTTGATCCTCAGTTTTGAGGGACTATGGGAAAGAGGAAAGAAAATGTCCTCACAAAACAAAAACGGTATTTTCAGAATTCCACTCTGCTGCTTTCAGACTATTTCCATCAACCCTCTTATTCATTTTGATTTATTTCTATCCATAAGCAGACTAACGCTTTTCTATGCTTTTATTGTTCATCAAGAATAGGCCTTCTATTGGAGAAAAATAATGTCTCTACGACCACCACTTTGCTCAATGCGGATCTTCATTAATCTGCAGCCCCAGTACAGGCTTTTAGCAGCAAGCACTTTTGATGGGAATTGAATTTGATACTGCATTATGGTTGTAGGGCTCTGTACAATAGACTGTGTTCTTTTCTGTGTCTGTGCACAATCAGAGAGACCCAATTAAATAATTTGGTGCAATAATGGAGAACAAAAGAGTATGAGGGCTTAAAGTGAGGGCTTCAGCATTTGTATTCTGCCTTTCCTATATCATGTTAATTAATTTGCCTCAAAACCAAAGGAAATAACACAATGTGAAACAGCAGAGCTCATCTACAACATGGAGACCCTTTAAATGCAGATACCAGACCAAATCAACACTTAACAAAAGAACATTCTTTACATTTCCATAAGAAAAAATAAAGTTGCCTCTAATGCTAATGTTGAATGATACTAAGATTAGGATGGGAATAACTATGGTTATGGCTTTCTTAGCAATGGAGGAAATAAGATTTTAGAAGACCTCAGTTGAAAGTCCTGTGATAACTTCTACAAGTAAAATTTTCTTTTTTTAGAGAAAAAGAGGAAGGTCTGGCCTGTGAATTCTTGAAGTGGAAATTCCTTCTACTGATATAGATTGGCAACCTATTTGTAATTTGTAATTTTAGAGAGTTACTTGAGAACATGAGAGATAAAGTGACTAATCCAAAGTTACCCCATAGTACTCATCAGAGGCAATATTTGAACCCAGATCTCCTGGAAGCTAAAGTCAGCTTCTGATCTACTACACCACAGTGACTCACAAGTAAATAGTATATTCTTTATAATGGGTGAAAGTAATTCATGTTTATATGATTTGTTGACCAATATCCAGTGTTATGTAGGAATTTTGGCATCCTTTCCTAGGTTGTATTAAACAAAATGTCAGAGAGAGGTTAAAAAGTTTGCCCCAAGTCCCAGTGGTAATATGTGGCAAAGGTGGAGACATAAATCCTCTGACTCCAAATCCAATGATCTGTCTAGTATTTCTATGGTTACTCTTGTTACTACTATACCTGCTCTGAGAGAATCTCTCAATTTATATTTGTATTTATGGGCTGGTTCTCTAATGTGTGGGTGCCACTTTTGGTTCGAGAAGAATCTTATAGACCTACATTCCTAAAAATATATTGCTTAGGAGCCCCCATTAGTGTGTCCCCATCAATAATCAGCCAATGGACTCAATTAAATCTTAACAAAGGCATTTCCTCAGATGGAATAGTAAAAGCAGTAGTTACAAAACCATGGAATGTGGTCTTCTACAAATATATCCAGCACCTATTGCAAGAATGGGCTTTATCAGAGTACAATGATAGTGAATCACATGTGTAAGATACAGGTTTGGCAAAGTCAACTCATCATTCCTGGTTTTGCAAGACTTTCAAGTCCTTTTTTTTTCTTCCTAGTCTTCATGAAGGAGCTCTTCTTGAGAGGGATTGGTTGCTCAGCTGTATTTCTGAGGTCTGTTCTTCCACAATCTGATCATTTTCTCTGCTGCAAGGGATCATGGTCCTTGAAGCCCCTTTCTCCTTTTGGTGATGAATTTGCTCTCAGTAGCTGTTGTCTGAGCATGTGCTTCTGCTACCTAATAAATACAATGTCTCCTGTTGATCCAGTAGCACCCTTCAAAGTTATCTGGCTTGTGGGAGAGAAAGAGAAGAGAATTCTCTTATCCTTCCTGAAGAGGTCTCTTCTCCAAGCAACTCCCAGCTTGTAATCTTTTCCATTCTGCAACATCTGAAATTAGTTTTGAGCTTAGTTATTTAAAGTCCCCAGAGGCATAGCTAATTTGTTTGCTTAGCCTATTGAGTTGTTCACTCCTTGACTAAGAGAGCTGTTTCTTCCTCATAAAAGGATCATAGAGTGAGTGATACATCTTGTTAACACATTACAACTTCATCATATTTTATGAATACATCAAATGGAGGGGTCTGGGAGTGAGAAATCACTACATTATTACAACTGCTACTGCTACTACTACTACTATTACTATTAAGTCTTCCCCCAATTTGCAATTTGATTCTAGTTAGGAGTTCCAACATATTTGTATCAAGAAGTGTGATGTGATGTGATGTGCTGTGATGTGCTATGATATGTATTTGTGTGTGAGAGTGTGTGTGTGTGTGTGTGTGTGTGTGTGTGTGGCAGGACAACAAAAGGAAAGGCAAGGAATCTAAGTGCTTAGACAAGGAGAAATAAGTGGAGAATGAAATGACACAACTAGAAAGTCCAGCTACCTTTCTGTCCAACTGGCACTATATTTTTCAGGTGAAATAGTATCTTCATAACTAATTTCTCCTCTGCAAGTTAACTCAATTTTTATAAACAAAAATACAAGGAAGGAAAAGATAAGAAAAAGAATATTGTCATCATTTTTTAAGTAGGGAAAAATTCATTTGTCAAGGGAAAGAACCCTTCCTAAATTTGTGTTAGGTTTATTTTAAGTGATGCATACTTGTAAAATGCAATGAATTGAATTTTAGTTTTATCTTTATTTTATTTAATAACAAATTTATACATAAGTTTTGAAAATTTATATGATTCATATTGTCTCCCTCCCTCATCCCAGAGCTGACAAGCAATTCAATCTGGGTTATAGATGTATTATCATGCAAAACATATTTCCATAGTATTCATTTTTGCAAGTGAATAACCTTATAAAACCAAAACCCCAATTCATAGACCCAAGTAAACAAGTGATAAATATTATATTTTTTAAAACCCTTTCAGTGGTAAAGGCTAAGCAATTGGAGTTAAGTGACTTGCCCAGGGTCACACAGCTAGCAAGTATCTGGGGCCACATTTGAACCTAGGACCTCCCATTTTTAGGATTGATTTCCTATCCACTGAGCTACCCAGCTGCCCCCAAATCAAACCCCAATAGTTCTTTCTCTGGAGGTGGATAGCATTCTTTTTCATAAGTCCCACAGCATTATCCTGGATCATGTATTGTGGCTAGTAGCAAAGTCCATCACATTTGATTGTCCCACAATATTTTAGTTACTGTGTACAATGTTCTCCTGGTTCTGCTTATTTCACTTTGCATCACGTCATGAATTAATTGGATTTTAAAAGTTCTGTTGCTCTAGCATATAGGTCTACCTCTATTAATAATTATAATAATGAGGATTAGAATGATAGCTCACTTTTGTATGTCACTCTAAGGTTTGCAAAGCATTTTCTTCAAGGAACTCTATGGAATAGATAATGAAAGCATGATTATCTCCATTTTGCAATAAAGAAAATTGGGATTATGAAGGTTCAAGTGATTTGCCTGTGAGCTAATGAACATCTAAAGTAGGATCTTCTAATACTAACTCAACTACTCAAGCCACTATACCATAGGACTTTCCATCAAAGCAGAGGACTCCTACCTCCAAATCAATTGAACAAGGACATATTATATTTGGGGCATTTTCCAAAGCATGAAAATATAGCAGCCTTTTCTTCAAGGGGCTTACCTTCATCTGGGAGAAATAAATGAGATATGCACAAATGAATGTGTGTATTTATTATATATGCACACACACACACACACACACACACACACACACACACACACACAATGACCTGGTGGAGGTGGGAGAGAACACATAAGCAAAGGGCAAAAGGAAAGAAGGGTCTCATATACTTGGACTTAAACTGAACCTCGAGATTCCAAGAAGTGGTAGTGAGAGGAAAGAGGGTTCCAGGAATGGGAAAAGATGGCTCAAAAGCATAGAGATGAAATGTCATATACCTAACAGTAAATAAATTGGCTTTGCTGGAACATAGAAAGCATGAGAGCAATTGATGTTAATCCAGCATAGAATGACAGGCTAGAAACTGATTTTGAAAGTGTTTAAATGTCAAACAGTGAGTTAGTATATTATCTACAGGGCCACCAAAAGTTCTTAAACAAGGAAGTATTGTGGTCATACATAAGTTTTAAGAACAGAATTTATTGATTTGGCAGCTGTGTGGAGGATATACATATTGGAGAGGAGGAGAAACAATAGACAGGGAAATCAATTAGGAGGTTATTGAAATAATTCAGGTGAGAGGGTGATGTGGACATTAACTACGGTGGTGGCTATGGGAGAGATGGATGGATATGATGCCTGCTGTGGAGGTATAATCAATAAAACTTAGGATTTGATTGGATTGGGTGATGGTAAATGAGAGGGAAGCATTTAGGATTACTCTGGAGATATTTCCCCTATCACCTATAGTTCTTCTAACATCTTTGGTGGTCAGACATCTCTATCAGCACCAAAAGCTAAACTGACCCAGGAGTCAGGACTTCTATCTGCTCCTTGTTTCTGAAAGTTTTCTCTAGTTTATTTCCTAATCCTATTAGGTTCTTATTTTATCCTTTTACTCAAACAAGTTATAAAGGAAATAAGCATTATGCTGGTTTACTATCACAATAATGGCTGGAATTTCCCTCAGATACTGATATTACTTACCAACTGGATAGTTGGAAGAGGTGGAAGGTAGAAAGAAGGATATTAAGACAGGGTATGAAAGAAGGATATGAAGACCAATGCAAATATGGTGCCAGAAATGGAAACAGAATTGTTTTTATACTAGGGGAGTTTTGTTCCAAAGTAGATTGTTTAGATGAAAGGAAATGAGTTTTATTTTTGTCTTTGAATAATTAGTACCAAGCACATTTTCTGGCTCATAGTAGGTGCTTAATCCATGCTTGTTGATTGAATGAATAAAAAATGTTTTTCTATGAAGAAAAATAACAGTGACTGGGAAAATTTTTCTAAAGCCACAAGAGTTAAGTAATAAAATTTATTTGCAATGTGCAGGAGGTTTTTGTTTGTTTGTTTTTTGGTCTGGACCTCTGATTTCATTTGTGTGAAGAATTCCTGGTGTGGAACCTCCTTCCTTTTAAATGAGCAACTCTTCCATATCTTATAATTTTATGGAGTTGCCTGGCAACACTGAAAGTTGAGTGAATTATCCATGGTTTCATCATGAGTATGTCAGAGGAAGAACCCTGATGTTCTATTCCTTCCCTTAGTTTAAAAAATGTAAATGTATGTAAATATCAGGAAAGTTCTTTCATAATACATTGATAAAAATAGAAAATATTAGCTAGCTTGATCACTAATGGAAGTTTAAATGGAGATTTCATAACATTTCTAAGTTATGCTTCCTGTGGCTGCTTTGATTGGAAGAAGGGATCTCTCCTCACCTATCCATTTTGGTCTCAGATCTGTGCCATTTTGTTCTGTAGCATCAGTAAGCAAGAATCAGACAGAACCCACTGTCTTAAACAGAGTAGACTCTTCTTGAATGTTTACTGACTTGGCTTGAACTGAGTTGAATTAATCTAATCCAGTCACAGAATCTTTTTTGTGTTTGTTTTTAGGTGGGATTTTATTTTTATATCTGAACTTTTATTTTAATTTTTCTCAATTGTCGTTAAAAATTTTAATCATTCTTTTTATAAAACTTCGAGTTCTCTATTCTCTTCCTCCCTTCCTTAAGAAGGCAAGCAATTTGACATAGGTTATATATGTGCAACCACGCAAAACATTTCCATATTAGCCATGTTATAAAAGAAAACAGAGTAAAAAAAAGACACCCCAAAAGAAGTAAAAAACTATACTTCAATCTGCATCCAGGCTCCATCAGGTCTTTCTCTGAAGGTGGATAGCTTTTTTCATTATAATTCCTTCAGAATTATCTCACCTCATCATATTGATCAGAATAGCTGAATCATTCCCAGTTGATCGACATACAAAATTGTTTTTACTGTGTACAATGTTCTCTTGCTCATTTCACTTTGCATCAGGCAATGTAGTTCTTCCCAGGCTTTTCTTAAAGCATTTTGCTTGCCATTTCTTTTAGCATAATAGTATTCTATCATAATGATGTACCACATCATTCAGCCATTCCCCAACTGATGGGCATCCCCTTCAGTGTCTAATTCTTTGCTACCACAAAAGAAAAAAACTGCTACAAATATTTCTGTTCATATAGGTCTTTGTCTTTTTCTTTGATCTCTTTGGGATACAGACCTAGTAGTTGTATTGCTGAGTCAAAGGATATGCATGATTTTATAACCCCATTACTCATTGGTTCAAATTGCTCTACAGAATGGTTGAATTAGTTCACAGCTTGAGCAACAGTGCCACATTCCCTCCAACATTTGTTGTTTTCCTTTTCTGCCATGTTAGTCAACCTAATAGGTATGAGGTGGTACCTCAGAGTGGTTTTAATTTTAATTTCTCCAATCAATATTGATTTAGAGAATAAGGGATTGACTATAGTTTTGATTTCTCTATCTGAAAACTACATGTTCATGTCCTTTGACCATTTATCACGTAGGGAATGCTCATGGTGACCTTATAAATTTGACTCAGTTCATATTTGAGAAATGAGGTCTTTGTCAGAGATACTTTCTATAAAAATCTTCCGCTAGTTTTCTGTTTTCCTTCTAATCTTGGCTGTGCTGGTTTTGTTTGTGTAAAAACCTTTAATTTGATGTAGTCAGAACTATCCATTTTACTTTTTATGATTTTCTTTATCTTGTTTGATCATAAATTCTTGCCTTATCCAGAACAGGTAAAATATCTCCTGCTCCCCTAATTTGCTTATGATATTACCTTTTATGTCTAATAAACCATGTATCAGTTTTGATAATATCTTGGTATATTGTGTGAGATGTTAGCTTATACCTAGTTTCTGACAAACTGTTTTCCTAAGAATTTTTATCAAATAGTTAGTTCTCCCCAAAACTTGGATCTTTGAATTTGTCAGACCCTGGATTACTCTGGTCATTTACTACTGTGTATTTGTACCTATTCTATTCCATAGATCCAACACTCTATTTCTTTGCCAGTACCAGATTGTTTTCATGATTACTGCTTTGTAAGACTTTTGAGTTTGAGATCTGGTACTGCTAAGCCATCTTCTTTCACATTTTTAAATTGATTTCCTTAATATTCTTGACCTTTAGTTCTTCCAGATGAATTTTCTCATCAAAGTTACAGAATTTTGACATTTAGAAAGAACTTCCTAGACCTAGAATTCTTTTTACATCATCACAAACAAGTGACAACCTACTCTCTGCTTTAAAAACCCTTACAGAGCAGAGTGAGGAGTGGAGGCAGGTGGTGGACATACTACTTCCCAAGGAAACTCATTCCATTTTGGGGCAACTCTAGTCATGAGAACATTTTGCTTATATAAAAACAAAATTTATTCCTGATCTCAATTGTTTGTTATTCTGACCTCTTGGATGAAACAAAACTCTACTATTTGTGGAGTTTTAAAATCCTGTCCTTTGTAGGGAGTAAATGCATGGATAGACTTGATCTGAAAAAGTCAGAAAACTCAGTATGAATGAACAGTGTGATAGCAAAGCTAAATTTTAAAAAAATGTAATTGTAGGAGCTTTATGAAGGAAGACTTGATGTCTAGGAATGGATTAACAGTATTCTGTTGTGATCAGGCCATTGATAAGCTAAAGAGTACCTATGGAAGGGGGTTCCCATGGATCCAATCATCATTTCTATAAAGATTATTTGTAGGTCTAAATATTTATCCCTATTCTTTCTGCTGAGAGCCAGTCCCTTGTCACCCACTATCTTTTGGACATTTCCAGCTGAATATCCCATGTGCATCTCAAACTCAGCACTTCCTAAACAAGATCAATTATTCCTCCTGCTTTCTCCACCCAAAACCACACTTCTCTTCCTATCTTCCTGGTTTATTTTGAGGGAACTATCATGCTTCTATTGACTCAGGTCTATAACCTAGGAGTCATTCTCAAAACTTCACTCTGAGACCCCATAGCCAGTTTGTTGCCAATTTTTTTTTTATCAATCCTGCCTCTACAATATCTCTCTATCTCTCTCTTCCATTCCTTTCTTTCCATTTTCATAGTCACTGATATAGCTCAATCCCCTAATTGGTCCCCCTTTTCAAATCTCTGGTCTCTTCAATGTATCTACTGTACACTGGTCAATTGGATATTCCTAAAACACAGAACTGATCATATCTACCTTCTCTGGAAGCTTTAGGGACTCTTTATTGCCTTTTGGATAAAATACAAATTTTTCTGTATGGTTTTTAAAGTCTTTCACATTTTGGCTTTGCATATCTTTCTAGGTTACTGCCTATTCCCCTCGTTTACATGATCTCCATGTTCTAGCCAAACTCTTACTCATAGCTCCCTATACAAGACAACTGTACCCTGTCTAGAATTTAGTTCCTCATCATCTAGAATACTTAGCTTCTTGCAAGGTTCAGAGTCAGAGATAGTTCCCACTTCCCTCCATTGTTAGTACCTTGATTCCTCCAAGATTACTTCTTTTTTAGTTGTTTAAGTGGCTAGGTCAGGCTATAGAATGAGCACCAGGACTGGAATAAGGAAAAGTAGAGCCTGACTGATGGTCCGCTTTGGATAGTTAATATTGTTGTGACCCTGGGCACATCATTTTATCTCTCTCAGCCTCTGTTTTCTCATCTGCAAAAGAGGTATAATAATTGCCTCTACCTCCCCAGGTTGTTGTGAGGATCAAATGAGATAACATATATAAAGTGCTTTGCAAACCTTTAAGGGTTTGCTAGCTATTATTTTCATCTTTGTACATATTGTTTTCCCCCCAGTCAAATGTAAGCTGCTGGAAGAGAGGGACTGTTTTGTTTTGGATTTACATTCGTGACTCTCAGCACTGTTTGTGGCACATATTTGTTTTTATTTTGGCTAAGCTTGTGGTGTGTGTGTGTGTGTGTGTGGGTGTGTGTGTGTGTGTGTGTGTGTGTGTGTGTTCTGGATCACTGGTATAAAGAAATGTCAGTGAGAAAGTTCCTTCTACCAATGTCTTAAGAGAAGTGCTTGGGACATTGAGAGGTAAAGGAATCTGTCAAGAGGTTCACACACCCAGTATGCACCAGTAAGAATTTTAACCCAGCTCTTTCTGATTCTCCATGTGCTTGGCACATAGTAGGTAAATAATAAATGCTTGTTGAATGAATGATCAGGATGTTGAAAGACCTTAAGATTATGACAAAGAAGAATCAATTGAAAGATGTTTACCCTGGTGATAAGAATACTTAGTGGAGACATCATGGTAGTATTTAAGAATTTAAAGGATTGAGTATGTAAGGCAGATTAGACTTGTCATTGCATTCAAGAGGGCTACACTAAAAACAATGGGTGGATGATGCAGAAAGGCAGATTTTAAACTTAATGCAAAGAAAAAGTTCCTAATAATCAGAACTATGCAAAAATAGAAAGAGTCAACTACAGATGTAAGTTCTCTAAGTCTACAAGTTGAGAATCTTGTTATATTATAGAGGGGATTCTTATTTAGTTATGGGTTGCACTCTAATGTCCCTTTCAACTTCCACTTTCCCTGAAGGAGGGATTCTATGGTCTCCACTACTTTCAGTATCCTCATCATTCTCTTCTGCACACCCTACAGCTTATTAATATCTTTCTTACAATGTTGCACCTAAAACTGAGCATAGTACTCTAGGTTCTCATATTACAGCCTAGAAAAGATTGGTAGTACCTCACATTCATTGAGATTGTAGAAATTCATCAGCATGACGTTTTATTAATGCACTTGATCTTCATCATATCTAGGGTACCAAATGAGCAGTTTTTAGAAGCTTCATTCTACCAGAAAACCAGCGGCTTACATGCCAAAGTTGGACTCTATAATCTTCAAAGACCTTGATCATCTCTGCCTTCCTTTGAAAGATTGATTGAAAATCTGTGCTCTTGTTGAACATTCATATTTTAATGGAAAACTATAAGAGTTTGGTAAGATATTATGTATGTATACATATATACGTTTTGGTGGCACAAGCCAATTTATTTTGCTTTTGGTATCTTAAATTCCAGTCTTTTCTTTCTTTGCTAATTATTAATGAATAGCCTTGGGCAATTGGATCTAGTGTTCCTTGACATACAAATTGTCTCCTCCCACCTGCTTGAAACATTCTTTCTTTGCTATTGAAACCTTGCAACTTGAATACATTTTGTGACTTAACCTATGTGTTCCTTCTAATGGCATCTGGTAAATTTGCTCTATCTGTACTTTATCCTTTTTTTTCCCCCCTTAATACTTCTGGGAAATTTTTTTCATATGATTTCCTGGAAAATGGTATTCAGATTCATCACGTTTTGGGGGGCACATCAGTTTCATCATGTTTTGGGGGGCACAATAATTCTCAAATTGTTTTGACAAGTTCTGTTTTGAAGGTTAAGTGCTTTGTTTTGTATTTCAACTATATCAATTTTTCTGCCTTTTGATTTAGTTTTGATACTTGTTCCATTTTTGCCATTTTCTTTTTAAGAATATCTACTGCTTTATTAGGATTTTGAACTGTTCTAAACCAATAGCTCCCTGGTTTCTGGTTTGTATCTTTTTCAATTTCCTCTTTGAGCTCTAATTTTTGTTTTCTTTCTTTAACTTAAAATATATTTTTAATGAACTCTGAGGACTCTTGGGCTTTTAAAAATCCTCATTTCTGAAGAAGGAGGATTAATTATAGCAGCTTTACTTCTTCCTTCTAGAGATTTTTCCTTACTTTCTTTTATTCCAAAGCATTTATTCATTTTATAATGAATTTTAATTTACTAATTTTCTTGGTCTTTTATTTTTTAATGGGAGTCTTTCTTTATGAAATTCCCTTTCCTTTTTTCTCTCTTTCTAATTATTTTATTTAATTTAGCCCATTCCTTGCTATTTTGGGGTAATGGAGGCAAGTGGGACTTAGCCCCATTTCTGAAAGTCTACTGGATCATACAATCTTCACAAAGTTGTCACCTACCATTCTCTTCATTCGCTCTTCAATGCACAGTAAAATAATTACAATTCGCTCACAATGAAAGAACAATTATGCAAGAAAGTTTCTCTGTTCACACTATATGATTTCTAACGTTATTATACCTTGCTAATGACATTTACCTTAAAGTCAGAGTTTTCTAAATATAAATGAATGAGATCCTATTGGTTATCCCATACTCATTCTGTAATGACACCAGAATTCTAAAATGAATTACCCATAATCCTCGTTTACTTGTTGCATTATTCAAAGAAATGACATATTCTCTGTTGTTTAAAAAATACTCAAAATACTCATTCACTCTGATTCTATTCAAATTTAACAACTTTTGTCTACTATAGTCAGGACACTGTGCCAGGTAGACAAAAATAGAAAATTATACCATTCCTGCCCTCAAGGAGCTTGAATTTAAATGGGACATAGGGAAGCAATAAAATATGTACCCAAATAACTACAATACAAGCTAGAAAGTGGTAAGTAGGTAGGAGAGAGGGAAAAGGGATTGGGAAGGGAGGGTTCATTTCCAGCTGTTATTAATTTTCCTAACATCCCAGAGACAAAAGGTTTGTGTTATTATAGATAAGGACAGGCAAGTGTTATAGTCTAAATGACTTTTCTGAGATTCTTCTACAGAAGAGG
Source organism: Gracilinanus agilis (assembly GCF_016433145.1). Taxonomy (NCBI): domain Eukaryota; kingdom Metazoa; phylum Chordata; class Mammalia; order Didelphimorphia; family Didelphidae; genus Gracilinanus; species Gracilinanus agilis. The sequence continues at coordinate 530,674,271 of NC_058132.1, forward strand.
TGGCCCTGCTGTGTTCTCAGGCAAATGTTCTACCCCCTAGGCCATACTGCTTCTGTTGGATGCTTCGACTGGGTTACTCTGAGCACTAGCAGCCTGGATAGACTCCAGAAAAGAGTAAAGCCATCATTACTTATCAGGCCATTTGGGAGTCTTTGCAAGCTATCGTTATTAGTGCTGTCCATTTTGGTGGTTCTTCAGCCCATAATTGAAATAAACGAGGCATGCCGTTGTTACATTACATTTCTGATTTCCTCATGAGAGGATGAAAACAGATGAATGTGGAATGGTTTGCTCAGACCTTCTTAAATGCCTAACCATAAGTTACTCTGTGGGGGGGGGGGGGGGGGGGGGGGAGAGAGTAGGCAGAATCTGCATTTCCTTATATTCTCAATTAATTCAGCCTAAAAGTATCACTCTTATTCAGCAGCAGTTAAAATAGGCTGTGATGAGAGCATGACAATTTTCAGCTAAACTAGAGGATAATTAGAAATGCCCTGTAGCAGGCAAGTCAGTGCTTCAATTTATTTGCTGTTTATTACCAAGTCCCTGCCCCTTGGGTGTAATGACTGTAAAGCAGCACCTGCAACTTCCCCGGGTTTGATTTAGTGCCGTAAATGGTGCTCAGAGAGTAGATTAAGCTGGAATGTGATCAAACCTTATTTGCAATCCGATTATACAAACTGCTCCTTGCACTGACCAGATTGAAGTAATTTCCCTATAGAAACGTTACACTCACTTTGGTGTAAAAATGATTAACATTTGCTGACTGTAGGTCAGCCTTTCACTTCCAGTGTAATCCTTTATCAGGCAATGTGCCCATCTTTTTTCTTATGTTTGTCACATCCATGGACTGCTTGGTATTTAACCAATGCATATCATCAAGACCCAATTTGGAAAAATTCTAAGTCACCTCACAGATTTTTTTGATGATGAATGATTACAATAAATAGCCCCCCCCAATAAACAGATTAATCATAAGGTTACCCCAACCCCCACATACATACACACCTATCCCAAGTTGATTGTTCAGTGTTATTGACTTGCTTAATGGTCTAATAGAGAACTCTTATGGACTACCAAAGAAATTTCCATATTCTCTTGGAAAAAACGATTGAGGTACTTAAAAGCAAGTAGTCCACAATCACTGCAGGAACCTTAGATGGTTATGATTTATGGGCACCTGCATGAATCATTGAACCATCCTGTATTTCTTTCAAGAAGTGTTTAAATACCGACTGCCACTACTAATCCTTTCTCTCTTAAATAATCATCGACATAAGACTTGAGTTCCCAATAGTCTCTTCTCTCAATCTCTCTCTGTCTCTCTGTCTCTGTCTCTCTGTCTCTCTGTCTCTCTCTCTCTCCCCCCACCCCTTCTTTCTCTCTTTTTATTATTTTAAAATTTTTGTATTATATCAGGATTTCTGAATGTGCAGTTTCTTCTACAATTAGCCCCTGGTAATGAAATGCAACCAAAGACACGCTCAACACTGAAAGCATACACTTGGCTCCTCACATATTTTTTTGACAATCAAAGAAATATTTGAGTCTGAAATTCATTATCATAGCCTCACTCCAATACCCGCAATAACATGTTTTGTTGTACAACATATTTAAGCTGATTTTCTTCAGACATTTTTGGCTTAACCCTTTGAAGGCTATAAACATAATATAAATATCTTCCCAGGCTTTGACTAGGGAAATTGAAAAATGCCAGGGCATTGCAGGTTAATTGTCTGGGGTTTGGGGGGAGGGGGATGCATTTCTAAGTGGTTTTAAAAAGATGCAGCAGCATTGAGTAAAAAGAGGCAGATCCAGGTAAATTTCTGGTTTGGGGCTTTTTTTTTTTAGGAGGCTGAAACACAAATGATATCAATTACAAGAGAAAAGCATGTGTGGATTTAAAGGATGGGCTTCCTTTTGTGTGTCCTTCCTGATGTAAAAATACCATTTGGATTTCTCAAGGTCAGGAAGATACAGGGAAACAAAACCCATGTCATTTTCTGTCATGTGGCTGTTTTTATTTAGTATTGACAGTACATAGAATACTTAGGAAATGACATCAGGTACTTCCAAGGCTTAGTTCCTGCTCCAGTTAAAGGGTTTGTGCCTTCTAAATTCCCTCCTTTCTAGAGCTCAGAGGGCTTTTGGGAAGTAAAATGTATAGTTTGTTATTCAGGGCTGAACCTAACCCATCCCAAATGGTGTGTGTGTGTGTATGTGTGTGTTCTCTAATAACAAATCATCAAAAAGCTAGTATATCAAAAGCTAGGAAAATGCCACCTTATTATATCTACAATCTGTGTGCTTCCCCATAGTTTATAAGGGGAATGCTCTATTATGATATCTGAGAAAGAACATGGTTTAATTAGAGTAAAGTTAAAAGGGCCATATTACTATTTCACTACTGAAATGAGTTCTGCCTGTTATATTTCTTAAGAAAAAATCTTCTTGGTCCATTTGTTTTGGATTTTGTATATGCATCATCACATGAAAGGCTTCAAGTGCAGGTCCTTTCTGTAGCCACATAATCTGCATTTCCAAACCTTAGACCCCTCTGGTGGTAAAAGACTTTGGTCATCTTATGAGGTCATTACTTTATTTAGTCTCTGAATCTCAAGCCACTTTGTAAACTTAGTCTTATGACAAGAAACATGGTAGAATAGCAGATGATTAATTTATTTCATTCTTCTGACCACTGACGCAATAACATTTTTATTTTTTTTAGGGCAAAAAGGAGGGTCAGATTGGGGACAAGGACTGTGAACTTGTGAGCCAATTTCAGCATCTAATATGCTGAATTTTTGGTGATTTTTAGTTTGGTTCTCTTGTTTAGTGGAACGTGGCTTTTGTTCAGCATTCCTGCATGAAATGAAGACTCACAGGTCTCCTGGTATGGGAACAGCCAGCATAGAGCTAAATAAACACAAACACTTGAAAACAAGTGAAGTAAGCAAGCTATAGCTAACATATATGACCCACCTTCCAACTCTTTTTCACTTCAAATCCTCCTTCTTCATCTCAGTCTCCTATTAAATCTTCAAGTAATGACCACGATGGCTTTTTTAGGAAGATCTTAGTGTTTCCTTCAGCAAAGAACTTTACTCATAGAGGTGGCAAAGAAAAATGATAGCATGTATCAAAGTTAATCCTTGAAAAAAATGATCATTCAAGGATCCTTCCTGAAAATCCCCAATTGCTCAAATGCTACATGAATATTCTGTAGATTTATTTGCTGATTACCTCACTTTCGGAGAGAAAGTAAAGGGTGTGTGACAAGATGTTACATTTGTCTCAAATGTGACAACTCTGAAAATGCCCAACTAGCCTGCCTCTGTTGGCAGAAATGAAGTATCTTTGCATTAAACGAAGGGTAAGGTCTGTTTCCACTACAATGACACATCCCTAAGGGCCTCTTGGTTCACATTATATGTTTTACAAAGTGTGCCGACTGGCTAATTTTGTAATACCACATTAAAAATAAATGGCACATGTGGCTTTCCCCACTAATAAGATCTTGCAGTCAAATGTTACCAAAGTCACTGTTTGGGGAAAGCTTCTACAAATTATTCCATACAGCCTTGGGTCTGATATAGTCTGCCTAACAAGATTAGTTTGTACACTATTTGAAATGTACCTATCCTCACCACCAGAACGGTTCCCATAATCAAACTGAAAAAAAAAATTAAAAATTTTTTTCATTTAAAAAATTCCTTATATTGATGCTTTATCAATTCTTGGACCTCCTTGGCCATCTGTGATTGTTGTGAATTAGTATGGACTGCCTCTGCTCTCTAAACACTCTGGGATAATCACAAAGGAACATTCAATAGTAATTTCTCTCACTGTTTGAAATATGGCTTCAATCTGTGCATCTGTGTTGACGGGGCATCTAAGGGAATGGATTGGTCTTACTTTGAACATAAACTTTCGATTAGGTCCCTTATAAAGTCTGAAGAGAACACTGAATCCATACTGGGAGTTGCTCCAATAAAGTGCTTTGGCCTCCATCTCATTTTTTGAGACCCTGTCTCTCCTGTGACAGCCAATATGTGAACAATAACAAAATTTATAAAACATTCTGCACATAAATAGCAAGTGTAATTTTTTCTCCTTGATAACCCACGGCTAGCTCATAATTTTTCATAGCTGGTCCAGATTCCTCACTGAGAAAATGCAGCGCATCTACCAGGGAGCAGGCTGATTTTCGGGAAGGAAACATTACTGGTCTTCTTGCTCTGTTTTGTTTTGTTTTGTTTTTCTTAGGGGCATAACATGGTATAACTAGATGTGTCATACTTGCTTATCAAACAAAGCTCATCGAGAATCAAATGAAGGAAAAGAAGGGAAGCTGCGACGATGAGCGATTATTTTGATATTCTAGGATTTAAGCAAAAGGAAAGACCTAGTGGGAAGTGAGAATTTGTCTCAATAACTAGCTTGAGACACAACATGCAACCTTTTTCATATGTTACGTGTTGACACGTTAAGCTTAATTCAAGAAAAAACAGCCACTCGATCAATTTGGAAACACAAAAGCACATTTTCTTATTATCCCTGGACAGTCCTTACCATGAGAATTCTTCCAAACAAGTAGCATGGGTGTTTCCTTTTTTCCCAGTACCACAGAGAGTGTGGTAATGTGGTCTGCTGGGATGATGGATAATTAAATGCAGGTGGCCCCAAACCTCTGAAATTCTGTTTACCTGCTTCAGAATTTAGTCATTTCAGAATGACTTCAAAAACTTTTCTTTTAACTGCTCCACTCGAAGGCTTGGTTTTCCCCTGAGGTTTCCATGTGGTTTTCCCTTAACCACGGTGGTAGTTTTTGTTTTGCTTGCTGTACATTTAAAGCTCTGTGGTACGTAGGCATGTGTGTATATGTATGTGTATAGCCCTGATTTTGGTGCTCACTATGAAAATGCTGTTGCAATTGCATTTTATTCCTGCAACTGAGCTTTGACAATTCTCTGAAAAGTTATTACCCTTGTTAGTGACCCCAACCTGTGTTTCTGAATGGAAATTTGACCTTTCCCTGTGATTGTAATACATAAGGGAATAAAAAGGACAATGGTATACACATTGGGTGGCACGTTTCCTCTGAACGTTTTAAGGCGCCTCAGTAACGCTTTTACTTGTGGGGAAACTGAGGTGGCTTTTAAAAGTCAACTTGGAGATCAAATCTAAAGCGTTTATTCTGATTTCTCTCTTTGTTTTAAAATTCCCTTTTGAGTGAGCAGGAAATCTTAGAAGTTCCTGGTGTTGTAACTAATGAGATCATTTGGCAAAGCAGGACAAAATGCAATCTTTGAGGTGAAGTGAGAGGCATCAAATAATGTGGCGGAAAGAGTATTTGACTTAAAATTTCGGGGCTGAATTCATAATCAGCACAGCACTATTTCTTTTGGAATATGTATTGCATACAGCTTTATGGGGCCATTTATCAGGAAGAGCCACAATAATGGCAAACACTAAGCTTTTTATTTTAAATTAGATTTTTGTGATTTGATACTAATGGGATTGAAGCACCAGCCTCAGCTAGGCACCCTGTGACAGCAGGTACTATTCAGGCTGCCTTTCACTGGGCAACAGCTCTGCCAGCTACTGCCCTTTCTCCTTGGTTCTCATCTCTGTTTTTCCATCCTCGATGGCGTTTCTGAAACGTGAACTTGTCAGGCTCCCAAATAAATTACTTTTCCCCTCCTGCCGGTGGTGAGGCTCTGGAGTATTTAGAGAAGAGATGTGGGTCAGGATATGAAAACTCTGTTGTTAATATCACTAAGATTATGGCAAGAGCTGAGATAGAGAGACGCAAAACTTCCTCTGGGTACTAAACCCAAAGGAAATTCTGCAGCTGGGGTTTGAGGAGGGCAATCAAAGCACAGGCTAATAGACGGAGAAAAGGAAGGGACACTTAGTCCAACCCTTCATTTTACAAATGAGGAAATAATATTATAGATAATAGCTAATCTTTATATAGAATTTAAAGTTTTCAAAGCACTTAGTATATTTTGTCGTTTTTGATCCTCACGACAACTCTCTGAGGTAGGTATTATTATCATCCCTACTTCATAGATGAGAAAACTGAGGCAGAGGCTAAGTGACTTGTCCAGGGTCACACATATAGTACATATATGAAGCAGGATATGAACTCAGGTCTTCCTGGCTCCAGTCCCAGCATTCCATGTACTGTGACTCATAGTGACTTGGTCAAGTGACTTATATACAGTTATATAGATCATAAGTGGCAAAGCTGGGATTATTTGAACTCAGATTCTCTGTCTCTCCACTGAGATTCTTTTCCTTGCTTGAAGGATAAATGCAATGAAAACTAGCCACCTGGTGTTGAGCAATGCCAATTTGCAGAATAATTGGAAAAAAAAAAAAACTATGTTGCTGCAAAAAATTCCATTCCTATTTCCATCCATGCCAATGCTCCTGATCAACAGAACATCAGGGCAAGCTGTAGCTCAATAGCTCACTCACCGAGATAAATCAAGTCCCAGGAAAATGTATCCAAAAAGTAATGGAAAAGAAACCCATTCGGGGCCGGTCTGACTTTACCTAAGGCTGTGGTGAAGTGATAGGAGGCGAGCAACAATCAGCCCCTAACATTTCAGTGCTCTGCTTTTCCTTCTCATTTTTCACAAGACACACAAAATGAAGGGAGTGATGTTCTTTGGGGCCCCAAAGAGCCAACTCTCAATTACCCGAATCCACTGTCAGTGTTCTTTGGCAGTTAAATGAATCATGTGATTATTCTTCCAGCAGACTATTTTCTTAATTATATTTTTTCACAAGCTAACAACCACAATTTTTAGCGGTGGAAATGAAAAGAAGAGAGGAAGATGGTCTAAAACAGAAGTTCTTAGTCTGGGGTCCATGAATCAAAGTTTTTTAAACTTTCAATATGACTGATTTCCTTTATAATCCTATTAGGCATTTATGAATATTATTTTGATAAGACATCCGGAGGCTTCACCAAACTGCCAAAGGGCTCTATAACACACACATACACACAAACATACACACACACAAATATTGAGAATTTTTCATCTATAAGCTTAATTAAAAAAAATTAATTAGCCATGGATGGCCTAGCAAATTTATTGTAATATATATGGGACACACTTCATAAAGGGGCAGCTATGTGCTATAGTTGTGATGGAGTGCTGATTCTGGAATCAGGAAGATTTCATCTTCCTGAGTTCAAATATGGTTTCAGACACTTATTAGTTGTGTTACCCTGGACAAGTCACTTAACTCTTTTGCCTCAGTTTCCTCACCTATAAAATGAGCTGGAGAAGAAAATGGCAATCCAATCCAATATATTTGCCAATGAAACCCTAAATGGGGTTATGAAGAGTCAGACATGATTGACATGACTAAACACCACCAGCAGCCTGTATTCTGACTGCAATTAGTTATATTCAGCTGATAAACAAGTCTGGAGTTGATTGAGTCTCTGAGTTGCTCTTAAGGCTCCCCAAAGAAGTTTTAAGAGTCCCCTGGATATCTCTTGTGCTGTAGCGAAAAGCCAAGGGGTAACCTTAGAAGGCCAGCTTGATTGGCTGTCCATAGTCACAAACATTTGTTTTGATTGGATCTGATTTAATTTGATTCAGTTCATCAAATACTTATTGAATGCTCTATACGTGAAAAGCAAGAGGCTGCCTGCTATAGTAGTATAATGAAAGGGTTAACCTTGGAATTACAAAGACTTTTGTGTCTTTTTTTTTATCACAGAAAACACAAAGGGTTCAAGACCCCTTTCTTACATGTCAGTAACTGTCTCAGTGCATCAATTAAAAATTATCTCATTTTTATTAATGCCTCTGTTTCTATATGATATCTTTTCTGAATATGTTCCTCTTCTCCCAAATCCAGAAAACTGACCCTTATAATAAGGAGGAAAAAAGAAAGAGAAATAAACAGCAAACCTAAGCAACATATTGCATGTTTCACAAGGTATGTGATATTTCACACTCATAGTTCCTCATTTTTGCCTTAAATAGAGATGTGTTTTCCCAACATTTCCCAAGAATCAATCTTGGACTAATTACAGTGCTATGTCATGTTTTTTGGTTCTTTGTGTTTTTTCTAATTGTATATTATTTTTCCTGATCTTGCTTACTTTACTCTGCATCTGCCTGTCTATGAGTTCCCATGCTTCTCTGAATTCTCTGCAATCATATTTTATTTGGTGATCTGCATCAGGAAAAGGAGTTTCTATTCCAGAATTTCTTGTACTGATAAAATCAGAGATCAGGACCCACTGACCCACTTTCTCCAAAAATATAAAAAAAAAAAAAAAAACTCTAAAAATTTCTTCTCTGTCAAAGGCTGATGAACTGATTTTAAAAAATGAATATGATGTAAGACAGAAGGTAGTAATGGAAAAGGAGAGATCAAGACAAAGTTATTCAAAAAGGTCGAAGTCATATTTGCCTAGAAGGATCAAGGAGGTTTCAAGGAAAAAGTCCCTATGTTGTGCCTTGAAGGACAAAAAGAATGTCATCAAGGAAATATGTAGAAGGAATGTATTCCAGGCATGAGGATGGCTGGAGACACATAGAGAAGGAAGGATAATACCAGGAACTTACTAATAAACTAGAATTTAGAGCAAGAGAAAGGGAGGAGAGTAAAGTGAATAGATTGCTAGAGTCAAGAGGACCTAGTTTCAAATCCCTACAACAGACATTTATTAGTTGTCAGTCTTGGCCTCAGTTCATTATTTCTAAAAAGCGATGGGTCTCAAATCATCAAATGCTATGATGACTAAACAAGGCTAAAATGGTAGGTTTCAGTCCAACTAGAAGGCTTTCAAATAACAGCAGAAACGATTATAATGATAATAATTATAAAACACCCACTAAGTGTGAGTATTATGCTAAGTGCTTTATAATGATTATCTCCTTTGAACCTTACAACAACCCTGGGAAATAAGTGCTATTATTGTCCCTAATTTACAGATAAGGAAATTGAGGGAAACAGAAGCCTTAAGTGACTTGCAAATGGACACACAGATTGCAATTGTTTGAGTCTGTATTAGAACTACTCAGGTCTTACTGATCCCAGACCTAGCACTTGGCCCACTACATCACATACAAGTTATTTGTCATCTCCTTTTTCAGCTCATTTTATAAATTAGGAACTAAGGCAAACAGGGTTAAGTGACTTGCCCAGGATCACACAGCTAGTAGGTGTCTGAGGATGAATTCAGGAAGAAGAATCTTCCTGACTCTAAACTGTGCAATCTTGCAATACAAAGGGTTTAAAGAGTTTGACTGAAATTTTTTTGGGAGGGTCAGGTTTTTAAAATTTGAATTTTAAAATTTAAAATTTGAAATATATAACGCCAGGGAAAAATTTAAATAAAAATATAAATATAATTTTTTTCAACTCTTTGATTTTGCTGAGCACTCTGTACTGCATTTTACAAAGTTGGAATTTCATCTGTATTTGCTAAACTGAATGACTCCTCATTCCCCTTTATATATTTCTCTCCTTCTGTTGACCCCTTTCCCTACCATTCACATAACTGGCTCCATACTACTCCAGTCTCACTGCTCAAAATGTTTTTCCTTCTTCCTGATGCAAAATCACCTGTCTTTTTCCTGAGCTGAGTGGCAGCTAGCTAATCTGATAAATTAATAATAATACATTAAATGCCTACCTTGCTTTACAGTTACACAACATTATCTCATCTGATTTTCCCATCATTCTGTCTGATAAATAAGGCAGGTATTGTAATGACCATTTTACAGAAGAGAATATAAGATCTGGAGAGATGATATTACTTGCCTATGCTCACACAGCTAGGATGTCCCATAGATCATTCTCAACCCAAAATTTCTGCTTCCAAATCCAGGCAGGGCTCTTTCTACTACACCCGCCATCTTTCTCTGCTTAGTAGGAATTAACAGACACTGATGCATTAATGTGTACCTATATTAGGTAACATCTTTGATTTTTAACATGAACACAGTATAGTATTAAGACAAGAATACTGGATTTGGTATTAGGAGAACCACATTTGAACTCTGGTCTGTTATTTGCTAGCTCTGTGGCCTTGGGTAATCATTTAACCTTTCTGATCTCTGTTTTACCATCTATAATATGAATAGATGATTACAACAATATAAAGACAAAGATCACTAATAAAATGAACCTTGTGCTATTGGGAAATAAACAATGGCCTCAGAGAAGAGATTATGAAATTTATTTCTCTCCTTTGGACAGGGAGGTGGAAGACCACAGAGGCAGAATATTGTAGATATTGTTAGAGATCAACATATTGGGTGTTTTTGCTTTAATTGCTTGTCTTTGTTTCATGGGAGGGTACAATTTGGAGTGGGAGATTACTTTTATTTTTTTTTTTTTAGGAGATTACTCTTAGAAATGACAGTAATGTAAAAACCAAAGACACCACTAGCATTTCTTTTTTCTTTATTTTATTATAATAACAAATTTCCACAAAAGTTTTCCAAAGTTATAGGATTCATGTTGTCTCTCTTCCTTTTTCCTTCCCGACTCTCCTGGGGTTGACAAGCAATTCATTCTGGGTTATACATGTATTATCACGAAATATATTTCTACATTATTCATTTTTGTAAGTGAATAAGCTTATAAAACAAAAACCCCAAATCATATACCCAATAGCATTTATTTTAGAACAAACAAAAAGGTAAAATGAGAGACCAAAGATTTCTGAAATCTGGGACCATCATTAGCCTCTCAGAGAAAGACTCCCCTAAAGCCAAAGAGCTAACTCTCCATGACAGGAATTCCAGGAGCTACAACAGGCTCAAATCACACCCTTTGGAGAGCTGTGGATTTGCATGAGGCTGCTGCAATTTCATGAGCTTATGGGTTGCCCAGACTTTTTCAGAAGAAACTGGTGATAAAAGTTTTTATTCAGAAGGTACTGCTGGCCAACCGATACTATCCTCCAGACTTTCAGTGGGTTCATTTCTCTTTCTGGTGTCTCAGAAAACTAGCCTGAGGGAAAAGTCTCTCTTTCACTTTCCTACCCTGGTCCTTAAGGAATGTTCACATCTGGGCCTGCAACCCCATTTCTTCTTGATAGGGGCCGGGAGAGGAGAACCTCCTACACTCATTCAAGGTGTGGGTGGCTGAGGAAAGCTCAAGAGAGCTAGGCAAGTGAAGCGTTTGTTAGGGCACGCTCCCTTGTTGAGGCAGGCTCCCTGGCTCTGACCTGCCCCTCCACTTGCTATCCTGAGCCTTGCTTGCTCTTAGTCAAGTTGTGGGTCTAGGGTCAGGCCAGAGCAAATATCCCCAGGCAGAGGCACTTAATCCAGACTTTGGGGGAGCAGCATCCCCCCATCCCTTCATCCTATTCTCCCTACCCAGGATGGACACCCAAATGTTCAGTACATCATCTTCATCCCCACAGATGTGGGAGTTCCTCAGTGATCCTCCCAGTCCCTCATCTCCAAAGCAAGGCTGAAAACCCTCTTCTCTTAGTGGCACATGATAGGAATAAGTCATTTAAGGACATCTTGACTCTCAGCTTATTTCTAAACTTCCAAGAAGAGATAAAGTTCCCAAAGTCTCTTTACCATTAATTACCAAAAAGGCTAGGTAAAGGACAGGCTATAATCTGGGGCAGCATTTCCTGTTCATTATTTGGCTTCCCAGACAAATCTCAAGACAGGAATCAAGAAAATAAAATGCAAATTCTTTAGAGTTCTTACCAAATGAACTTCAAAATCAAACCCACTAAATGAACAAACCAACCAACCAACTTCTGGTATTTATTAAATATAAAATTAATTAATTAATTAAATTTAAAATTAAGTTTATTAAAAAATAAATCCATAAATCTGTTGAAATCCTAAATACCACCTATAAGACTGTAATGGTAGAAATCAAGTTTGAAGAATAAGTATTTCACTATCTCCCACATAAATAAAATAATCAGCTCAAATTCAAATTCAAAGAAGCCTGGGAAGACATATAGGAACTAATGCAGACAAAAGTGAACAAAACCAGGAGGATAATTTACACAGTGATCACAATAACAGAAAGGAGAACACTGAATGACTTCAGACATCTGGTCAATGCTTGGACCAAGCATAACTTCAGAGGAGAGACCATGAAACATCTTCCCACCTTGGGATGGTGAGTTTGTGGATGGTAATTGAGAAGTAAGACAAATGCTTTCAGATATGGCTACTGGCTTCAAACATTGACTAGTTCAGTTTAACTGCTTAGTTGTCCTTATTTGTTATAAGGGAGGATTTTTTTTAGATGGGAGGCAATCATGATTAAAAAGATGACTTTTTGAAGCATCAATAAAATATATTTTTAAACAACTGACATTTGAATAGAGTCTTCTTGGCACCCATACAATACTATTTGTCAAAATGGGGAAAGACCTATTCTTTTTTTATTTAATTTTTATTTCTTTTTTCTCAATTGGACATAATTCAACATTTTTAACATTAAAATTTTTTTGTTCCAAATTCTCTCCCTTTCTCCCTTCCTTCCCCTCTCCTTGAGAAGGCAAACAATTTGATATAGGTGTAGTCACACAAAATAGTTCCATTTAAGCCATATGAAATCATAGACAAAAAAAAGAATAAAAAAGAAAGTAAAAGAAAAAGTATGTTTCAATGTATATTCAGATGCCATCATTTCTTCCTCTGAAAGTGGATAACTTTTTTCATCATAAGCCTTTCAGAATTATCTTGCATCATTGTATTGATCAGGATAGCTAAGTCATTCACAGTTGATCAGCTATACAGTATTGCTGTGTTGTGTTTTCATGGTTCTACTCATTTCACTTTTTATCAGTTTGTGGAAGTCTTCACAGGTTGTTGTTGTTTTTTTATTTATTTTATTTTATTTTATTTTTAATTTTTTTTTATTTTAAACCCTTAACTTCTGTGTATTGACTTATAGGTGGAAGAGTGGTAAGGGTAGGCAATGGGGGTCAAGTGACTTGCCCAGGGTCACACAGCTGGGAAGTGTCTGAGGCCGGATTTGAACCTAGGACCTCCCATCTTTAGGCCTGGCTCTCAATCCACTGAGCTACCCAGCTGCCCCCTATTGTTGTTTTTTTAAATAGTATTCTGCTTGTCATTTCTTATAGCACAATAGTATCTATCATAATCTTATACTACAGCTCCTTCAGTCATTCCCAAATGATGGGCTTCCTCTCAATTTCTAATTCTTTGCCACCCCCAAAAGAGCTGCTATTTAAAAAAATTACACATATAGGTCCTTTACATTTTTCTTTGATTTCTTTGAAGTATAGAATTAGTAGTGGTATTGCTGACTCAAATGATATGGACAGTTTTATAGCCCCTGGGCCATAGTTCCAAATTACTCTCCAGAATGGTTGGATCAGTTAAAACCTCCATCAATAGCAGATTAATATCCTTATTTTTCCACATTTCTTCCAACACTTGTCATTTTCGTTTTTTGTCATGTTAGCCAATCTGATAGGTATGAAGTAGTACTTTGGGGTTATTTTCATTTGTATTTCTCTGCTTAATAGTTATTTAGCACATTTTTATATGATTATAGATAGCTTCAATTTCTATCAATTGGGGAATAACTCATATTCTTATAAATTTTATCTGATCTTCCATTTCAATCTCTTTTAAACTCTCAATTCAATAGAGCATTATTTATGCTATTATGGTAGAAGAGAGGTTCACAGTGATCCGCCTAGGTCACACAATAAGTAGCACAGACAGCAGTCAAACCTGCGGCCTTTGCCTCCAAATCCTGATTCTTTTCCATATGTGATATTCAATTCAGCTCCACAAGCATTTATAAGGCTTCTGCCTCAAAGTTTCTTAATCTCTTTGTATCATGGAGTCTTTTGGCATTCTGGTGAAGTTTATGGATCTTTTCTCTGAATAACATCATTGAATGTATAAAACAGAATACATAGGATAACAAAAAGAAAACAATTTCATGGAAATATTGTTATCAAATTTTAAAAAATAATAGATTCACAGACTACAGATTAAAAACCCCTTTTCTTCAACATGCAGAGCACTATGCTAGGCCATTGGTAAGGTATCAAATTTATACAAGAGCTAGTCCTTTTATCATAGAGCTGACATTTCAGCAGGAGATATGACATCTATGCAAGAAGGAAAGAGGAACAAGTTTTATTAAACATCTACTGTGTGATAGTCATTGTGTCAAACACTGTAAAAATATCTTCTTAATTGAAAAACTATAACATAAAGTAATATATGGCAAATATAGGAGAAATTCACAAGCTGTGTGGTATGTGAGGTCTGAAGGGAAAATGCCATTTCCTCTTAGAATATCAAAGGAGACCTCCCAGGGGAGATGGCTTTACAACTGAGCTGTAAACTATGCATAGGAATTCTGTCATTGAAAAGGAGGTGGGGATTCTGGATCCAATGTTCCTAGTTTATAGATCATGCCTTATTTCTTGTTACAGAATCCTCTAGCACAGTCAATAGCACAGAGAACTGTATGTTGAGTAGCAGGTAGACGTAGGACTAGAAAGAACCTTGGAGATCATCTGATCAGGTTCTTTCATTCTACAGATGAAATAAAATGACATGTCCAAGATCATGCACATAATAAGGCAAGGCAAGGCAAAGCAAGAAGGATTTAGTAAACCCTTACTGAATCTCAGGTCCTGTGCTAATAAGTTAGAGGAAAGGTGAAGATTTGAACCTAAGTCCCATGACTTCACACTCTTTCCATTGCATACTTTACAGTCTCTAAATAGTAGTCATTTAATAAAAACCTTGTTGAATTAATGGAAATTTGTTCATAATGACAGTAAGCCCACCATTTCCTTTGGCAACAGAGACCTGTTCTTAATAGGGTACCATGATGGGGCTACCTCCACCCAGTGGGCCAAGTAAGGGTTTCCAGGGGGAGAATGCCAATCCCCTTCTCCAAAAGGTACAGACGAAGGCTAATAGGCAAAATCACTTCATTGTCTATCTCATTGCCCCTTAGTTAAATGGAGAGGGAATCTTTATCACTGAATATTTAGGTAGCTCATGACAGTTATTTTAGATTTTCTCTTTCTTAGATTCTTCCCATTACTTCATCCCCTCTGGTATTTGTAACTTTCATGTATTTGTTGAACATCTGTCATTCAGTCAGCAGGTTTTTATTGAGCACCCACAAAGTACATAGCTCAATGCTTATGAGGTGCTTGTCCTTTCTTAGCCAAGTTGTATTGTATATTTAGCTCTTTTATTTTTTTTTTCTGTGTAAACCAACATCTTCATTCCTTTCATCAGTCTTATTCTGTCCTGGATTGCAGCCAACTTTTCTACATCTTTACGAGACCCTGCCCCGCCCAAACTTGAAGGCTATGTTCCAAATTCAACCTCCCTGGGGATGAGAGATGTTAGGACACCCTTCCCTCAAAGAATCCCATAATTGCCAGATATCACAGTTGAAATGGATCTGAGACTTCCTTTTAGTCTAACCTACACTCCAGAAGGAATCCTTTTCATCAAATCTACAATAAATGACCATCCGCTATTTCCTTGTCCATTTAAGGACTTCACTTTTCTAGTTTAAGCATTCTTTAAACATGATCACCAGTTCCTTCACCACCTTACTCACCCTTTTTTGGACCTTGTCTAGTTAGGAAAAATCCCTTTTAAAATGTGGTGCCCAGAACAAAACATTCTTCAGAAATGGTCTGACCAGCACAGACCTTTATTCTAAATACTACATTGGTATTCCTAAGAGTTTTTAGGTAACTATATCACATGGTTGAAAAGGCATTGAGCATGAGCCTAATGACCACATTAGACACTCAGTAGCTGTGTGGTTATGCACAATCTCTGAGCCTCAACTTCCTTATTTGTTAAAAGAAGCTAATAACATTTATTGTACCTCCTTCCCAGCGTTATCATCAGAGAAACATTTCATAAATCTTAAAGCACTACAAAGATGTGAGCTGTTGTCATTGTTGTTATTATCAGTATTATGAGTGTTAGTGGGATACTAAAAGTTTTACATTTAACCCTGCCTTATTTAATAGTTTACTAATAAATTGGTCATGGACAAAGAAGGAATGCATTTTGCATTTGCAAATGACAAAAAACTGGGTGGGATAGCTAATGGGCTGGATGATAACCAACATTCAAAAAAATCTTGACGGGCTTAAAAATGGGCCCAAACTAATAAGCTGAAATTTCATGAAGATAAATGTAAAGCCCTAGATTTGGAATATTTTTTCCAGTTATGATTTCCACTGATTTACTGTCTTCAAATACTGCAAAATGAAACCATTCTAGGAATGACAAAAGTCTAAAGGATATTTTAGGATCACTGAATCATAAAAATCTCTGTTGGAAGAGACCTCAGAAGTCATGTAACCAACCCATACCTGGACCAGAACCTCTACCACATTCCCATCAAGTAATAAGCTAGCCTCCCCTTGAAGACTTCTGATGATGGGAAACTCAAATCACTTTTGGACAGTTTTAATAACTAGGAATTTTTTCCTTATTACACTTATCCAAACTGAAACTCAGCTATGTTATATCTAAGCTATGTTGCTGATTGAGAAACAATGGAAACCTTGGTTCAAACTACAATCTCTGACAACAGCAGACTGGTGAGCTTGATGCCAGTTTCTCATTTAAGAGATAATGCTTCACCCTTAAACATCAATTAAAGTAACAAACAAGATGCTCTATGCCATGATACCTTCTTCAGATGAGAACATCTCTTTGATTAAGTTATAGAATGAATCATGAGTTGTGAACTAGGTACATATTGAATGGAAAGAAATACCGCATCAACCAAACTTTTTTTGAGAGGGAATCATTATTGAAGAGGAGAGAGTCTCTCCCTCCTCTGCTCCCTAGACTTAGTGAATTTAATAAAGTGAGAAGATTTGGTCTTCCCTTGGATGTCAGTTGCAGTGCCTCCAGAGCAGCAGTGGTAGATGGTAACACCATATTTAATTTTCATACTTCCCTCAGTGCCTAGCAAAGTACTCTGTACATATTAGGCACTTAGCTAATTGCCATTTGAGGTTAATCAAAAAGGAAAACATTAATTTGTTAAGACTCTATCTTAGTGATACTATACTAGCTTCCAGTGATCCACTATAAGGAATAAAAATTATGGTAACCATAATTTTTACTCCTTACACCACCACATTTTGTCCTAAATACTAACAAATTATTTATCTACTACTCTGTTCCAGAATTTTGCCAGGAATTGACATCAAGCTCACTGGTCTAAATCTCATCTTTTTCACCTATGAAAATCAGGATGCTTACTTTTCTTCATTCTTCTAGCATTTGTCCAGTTCTCCCTATTTTTTCATGGCCATGGTTCTAAAACCAGAGGTTTATGTTCTTTCAGTATTCTCAGAGTCCTCATGACTCCAGGCCTGGAACTGTTCCACCTAGTTGCCCCTCTCCTTTCCTCTTGATTGCTTCTAAACCCTCTGAAATTTGCCTTCTGGTGCCTAATCAGATTCAGATTCATTTACTGGGAGCTGGAGACTCAACTTATAAATGGTAGTTCTCTTTTATTCTCTCTTTTCCTAGCCTGGGGTTTAATCCCCCTTTGACCATATTTCTTTCAAATCTTGAGTATTCTCTTCTTCGATAGGGAATGAATGCAGAGTAGAATGTGATTGATCCTGTTTCCTTTCTTTCTGATGACAATACTGCACCTACGGGCCAAGCAGCAGTTCTATCTCCTTCCTCGTTTTTCTTCTTATATCTTTAGTATTTAGCATTTTTCATATTTCCCTCAAATTTTTCATTTTTTCATTTTGTTTTACATATTCTTGCTGCCTTGTGAAGTCATTTGCTTCTAGTTGTTGAATTCTAATTTTTAAAGACTGAATTTCATCCCTGGCTTTTTGCTCATCCTTCTCCTTCTGGTCTGCTTTTCTTTGTATATCATCTTTCATCTTCTTTGCTTCATTTTTCAGTTGGTCAATTTGGGCTTTTAAGATATTTTTTTCTTGTTTTAGATCCTGTATTTCCTTTTCCCAATTGTCTTCAGCCTCTGTTGATTGTTTTCCAAGTTCTTGAGTTAATTGAGTTTTAAGTTCTTCCAAAGCCTGTGTCCATTTCACTGAAGTTTCTATGTTTTTTTCTTGGTGTTCCTTTATCTTCTTCTGATCCATTTGCTTTTTGTTCAATTTCTGGATAGAAGCTGTCCATTGTGGTTTCTTTTTTCTTTTTCTGTTGTTCACTCCTGTTTTTTTCCTTCTCCCCCCCCCCCCACCCACCCTGTAATTGGCTGTAATCTTGATCCTCTGGTCATATTTTTTATTTGTGGGTTTGGGCTCTTCAGCCCGGGGAGGGCTTCTTCTCTGTTTTGTTGATAAATTAGGTTAGTGGGACCTGAGGCCAGATTTTCCCCAGATAGTGGTAAAAGCTAAAGAAATGAATTCAGCTACTTTCATTGTAGTCTGTGGGGGAGGGTTTTTGGAGCTTCCCTGCCCTCTGAAGACTTTTTATCTGCTGTATTGATAGGATTAAGCCTGAGTGTGGTGGTTGATCTACATGGCCTTAACTTAAAAGTTAAAAGCCCTGAGGTCAAAGCCTCAAGAAAAAGTGGGGTGGGGCAGCACAAGATGCAGGGTATGTTTACCCTCTCTGGGTTTCTCCCCCAACAGCTTCCTTCCTGTCTGTGATCAAAGCCTTGAGTTTGGCACAGCTGTGCCAGCAAGGCACTCCCTCGGACTAGTACCCCAGCACACCCAGAGATTCCAGGATCCACTGGAGATTCAGCACATTAGGTGGTGGAGGGGATCTGGGATCTTCTTCCTTTCTTTCCCCTCCCACATGGGAGTTCCAAGAATTTAGGCTTTTTTTTCCTCTCTTTTTTTCCACATACCTTTTAAGTTGGGTTTAGCTGGAGGATCACCTAGCTCTGTTGTGTTGTCAGATTTGGTTTTCTGTTCCCTCCGAGCCCTTTGTCCTTGATTGGTGATGAAAGGCTTTATGGAGTTCTGGAGCCTTGCTGCTTCCATGCTGCCATCTTTCCAGAATTCCCCTCCGTATCTAGTATTTTTCACAAGCTTTTCAAATTAGATTATCTAGAAGCCAAAGGGAATGAGGCAACTAGTCAACCACCAGAAATGTTTCTTGGTGGTGGTGTCCTCAATCTTTTGTTTTGGTAAGTGAGGAAACAGAACTTGTTGAATGCCATGAAAATATAGTTTTCATACTGTTTCAGGTCTTCAGTGAACACAGACTCACAGGGACTATTATCTTTAAAACATACCACCCCTCACTCCTGGCCATCCTGTCCATCTTCTTACCATCTCTCCTGTTGCTGCACATGTAGTACCTCACTATCTCTGACAAAAGCTATTTCAACTCCCCTATGAGTCCATTGACCATCCTTTTGACTTCTTAAACCTAAACAACCATCCTTGACTTTCATTTCCCTATATGTTTTGGCCTTTTCTGTTAAGATTATGAATTCCTTAAAAACAGAGATTGAGGTGGAAGTGTTCTGTGAATTGAGAGCCAGACCCAGAGACAGGAGGTCCTGGGTTCAAATATGGCCTCAGATACTTCATAGTTGTATGAGTAAGTCAGTTAACCTCCATTGCCTAGCCCATATCATTTTTCTGCTTGGAACCAATACACAATATTGATTTTAAGACAAAAAGTAAGGGTTAAAAAAAATAAGAGAATGACTTAGTTGTTTTTTTCTTTGCCATTGCCGAAGTAGAAATTTTTTCAAAATTTTATTTTTTAGAAAAATTTTCCATAGTTACATGATTCATGTTCTTACTCTCTCACTGTAGTCAATGAACATTTCCACTGGTTTTTACATGTGTCATTGATCAAGACCTCCTTCTATATTATTGATAATTGCACTGGGGTGGTCGTTTAGAGTCTACATTCCAAATCATGTTTGCATCACATCAACCCAAGTATTCAAGCAATTGTTTTTCTTCTGTGTTTCCACTCCTATAGTTCTTCCTCTGAATGTAGATAGTGTTCTTTTCCAAAAGTCCCTCAGAATTGTCCTGGATCATTGCATTGCTGCTAGTACAGAATTCTATTACGTTGGATTGTACCAGGGTGTATCCATCTCTGTGTATAATGTTCTCCTGTCTCTGCTCCTTTCACTCTGCATCAATTCCTGGAGGTCATTCCAGTTCACATGGAATTCCTCCAGTTTATTATTCCTTTGAGCATAGTAGTATTCCATCACCAGCAGATACCACAATTTGTTCAGCCATTCCCCAATTGAAGGGCATACCCTCGTTTTCCAGTTTTTTGCCACCACAAAGAGCATGGCTATAAATATTTTTGTACAAGTCTTTTTCCCTATGATCTCTTTGGGATACAAACCCAGCAATGGTATAGCTGAATCAAAGGGCAGGCAATCGTTTAGCGCTCTTTGAGTATAGTTCCAAATTGTTGTCCAGAATGATTGGATCAGTTTGCAACTCCACCATCAGTGCATTAATGTTCCACTTTTGCCACATCCCCTCCAACATTCATTACTCTCCCCTGCTGTCATTTTAGCCAATCTGCTAGGTGTGAAGTGGTACCTCAGAGTTGTTTCGATTTGCATTTCTCTAATTATTAGAGATTTAGAACACTTTCTCATGTGCTTATTGATAGTTTTGATTTCTTTATCTGAAAACTTCCTATTCATATCTTACCCATCTTAGTTGTATTCTTCCTATTTTAGTAGTCCAGTTTAATTTATCCAGTAGATTTTTGACATAATTTTAAGCATCATATTTTAAAACTATTTTTGACACTAGATTGGTATTTGAAAAGAGATATTTGCTTCACATGTATATCATTTATATATATATAAAACACACATAGAAACATGTCCTCCAACACTTCAGGGACATTATCCCCCTCTATCTCTTTATTCTAATAGTGTGTCTGTGTGTGTGTGCGTGCGTGCGTGCGTGCGTGCGTGTGTGTGTGTGTGTGTGTGTGTGTGTGTATGTGTGAAGGGGAGACAGAATTAGGGATTGACCTACCTATGTCAACTCCCCTATGAGTATGGTATGGGAACATTGATTATGGATGACTAGAAGGCCTTATAGCTTTTAAAGTTATATATATATATATATATGTATGTATGTATGTATATTCTTCTTAGTAAAGATATATGGTAGCATCTCAAACAGAAATATTTCAAAAGCCTATATACCTCATATTCAAGAAATTGGCAAGATAACAAAAGATAGGAATAGTTAATATTGGAGGATCTGTGGAAAGATGAGCACGTTAATGCATTTTGGTAGAATTGTTAATTATATAACCAATCTGGAAAGCAATTTGGAATTATATACATAAAATGGCCAAAATGGCCATGCCTTTTGAATCCAGAGATTCCACTGTTAGGTATATACCTCAAAAGATTATTGATAAAAATAAAGACCTCATACAGAACAAAATAAAACAACTTTTTATGGTAGCTAAAAATTTGAATTGAAATAGATACCCATCAATTGGAAAATAGCCAAATAAATTGGGACAAATTAATGTAATATAATATTTTTGTTCTATAAGAAACAATAAATATGATGAATACAGAGAAGTATGGAAAGACAAGAACAGATATAAAGTGCAGTAAAGAGCCAGGAAAACAATATGTGTATTAATCACACAACATAAATGGAAAGAACAATCACAAAATGATAAAAAATGAATATCGCAAGATTACAAAGAATGGGCTTGCTCCCAAAGAAGAGATATGAGAAGGAATCTCCTTCCTATTCCTTGGCAGAATCCTTAGATATGGAAAATTCCATGTAATGTCATTTTTTGTTGTTTTTTTTTTTTGACATATTGATCAATTTTGCTCATTTTTCCTCTTTTTGTTTCTTTTTTTTTTTTAAAGTTCTTTATTATAAGGGGAAGCAGAAAGGATATTGGTGGAAATTTAGGTGATAAAAAAACAAAAGATATTTTGCAAGTCCTGAGTTACTATTTCTTAATGTATAATGTTTGTGTTATAATTAATGTCAGAGGAATTTCTTTGACAATATTAGTGGTTATAATACTGGTCTCTGAATCAAGAAGACCTTTGTTTAATCCTGCTTCTAACACATTCTAGCTCTGTAACTAGGCAAGTAATTTAACCTCTCCTTTCCCTGGACAACTTTTTAAGACTGTAAGATTCATAAGAGCTAATGTTTCTCAAGGGGGGATTCTTTATACTGATAATATCACAAGCTCAAACAATTTTAAAAAGAAAGTATCAGATGATTTCAGAAAAAGCTGGAAAGATCTGTGGGAACTGATGCAGAGCAAAATAAGCAGAACAGGGAGAATATTGTTCACAATAACAGCAATATTGGATGATGATCAACAGTGACAACTTGGTTACTCTCAGCAGTGCAATGATCTGGAACAATCCTGAAAGAATTATGATGGGGAATGCTATCCACCTCCAGAGAAAGAACTGTTGGAGTTTTCTTTCACATCAGTGTATCTTTGGTTTTATTTTGGGTTTATGGTTACGTCTGAGTGTGGTCTTACCACAATGACCAATATGGAAGTGGGTTTTGCATGACAATAAAAAAGGTATCAGAAGCAGGATTTGAACTAAGTACTTATGATCCCAAAGTCAACTCTTCTTACTGTACCATCACTTTCTAGAGGTACTACTGTACCTCCTTAAAAAGTACGTCTATCTGCCCACAAGAGGTACTAGTAAGACATTAAACATGGAGAGTCCTTTCTAAAATGTTCTTTGTGGGTCAGGAGGATCTTACATTTTTTTTCCTCTTCAGAAGTTCTGAATTCCTCTGTAGTTTAACTGGCTACTAAAAGATTTTTTAAAAATATATAAACAGATGTCTCCCATAAATCTCATAACTCTTAGTTTCCAATAAACATAAAAATCACTTATGTGTCCTCTTCCAGAATGCATGGGAAAAATGGTCATGACAAATGAAATTTTTAACTGCTCTTAATCCTTCCAAGAAGCTCACAGATCTTAACATATATTGTGGTTGATGCTCCCCTGGAGGAGGGCCACCACAGCCCTATGCTGGATGAATAGCCTGCAACGTTTATGGGAAATATTGGAGACAAATATGTGCTTAACTCAGCACACATTCAAATCTTCATTGCTGATTTCCTCTAGGCCTCATAGTAGGCAACCAGCTACCTTTAAAGAAACAGCAAGATTTTACCCTTTGCTTTCTTTAAGTAAGCAGGAAACTAACAAAGGACTCATTATTCTAATTCCCTGAGTATTGACTCTGAAATTAAACATATCAATCTAAAACTCTTCAGTTAGCTTTTGTATTTCCTATTTTGGATAATGACTTTAAGTTGTTGGATTTTTTTCAAAAACCAATACTCAATCACTTCAGTGAAAGGGTGGGCATACCATAGGCAATGAAAACATAGAAATTCAGGATTATGAAATAAGAGGACAAATTCTTAAAGAAAACATTGAATATGTGTATGTAGCACATGTTTTCTACTTGCTCTTCTATCCCACTCTTACTGGCAATTTGAATCCCCCAATACCCTTGATCTATCTCCATTCAGAGTTCTAAGGATATCTGAAAAGTTGTATCTTCCTAGTGCTTACTATTTCTTAATGTATTATGCTTGTGTTATAATTAATGTCAGAGGACTTTCTTTGACAAGATTAGTGGTTCTAATACTGGTCTCTGAATCAAGAAGACTGTTTAAATCCTGCTTCTAACACATTTCTCTGTTCATGAGCCCCTACCAGTATGTCATCTCTCTCTTCTCCTTATTGATATCAATTTGTCTGCTAGACTTAGCTTTTAGAAAGAGATATATATTAAGGTTATATAGTAAGAAATGTTGTTATAACAGAATCTATGACATGCTTTCCTACCGATATAGACCAAGTTCAAAAGAAAGTGGGATAAGGCTCAAAGATCACATGTAGCATAGGTTTAGCTATGAGCTATGGCTCATGGTTGCTGGAAGTCTTCCCCCTCCCACCCCTTTCATGGCAGGTATTCATTCATTTCCCTTTAGGTAGAGTATTTTGTAGGTTCTCTATTGGGTTCCTTGAAGCTTCTATCCCTCGATATGTCAAAATAGACATATTTTGCAGGCAGGTTTCAATGTAGACACTTCATCAGCTCTTCTAGAGGATACTGCCAGAATTGAACTAGGATGGGAATTTAAACATCCTTAGCCCTTACAGAGTTTATAAAAACCTTCTTTGGCTAAGAAAGAAAGGAGGAGGAGATTGAAGTTAAAGGTCAAGGTTGGAGTTCCCCTCTCCCACTCCCACCACATTGCTGGTGGCTTTTACTACTAACCTGCCAGTTTCTTGAATCCTCCAGATTCTGAACTATATTTCTATTTCATAGACACTCCATAGGATGTGACCAAGTTTCTTCAACCAACATGAGTATGCTTTTTTATATGATATTACTCCCTTTAACCAATTGGTTTTCAAGGACTCATTAACCAACAAAGGAGTTTTCCTACTCAATTTAAGGACTATGATTGATTGATTCAATAGAGGAGTTTAGGTTTTGTTCATACCTACTGGACTGTTCTTATCTGGCAAAAGAATCCGGGCTTAGCATCTTGTCATTTGCTTCATGTAGTTAATTGAGTCACTTTAGGAAGGTAAAGTAATAGTATTTTAGAATTGGAAGGGCCTGAGATATCATCTAGTCGAATACCCTCATTTTTCAGATGAGGAAACTGATTTTATCCAAAGTCCAGATTAAGTAGCACAGAAGGCAAATCCAGCTTTCCTCATTTTAAGACTTGGATTTATTCTACTAAATCACTCTTTCTTCATAGGAGATATGTAGTGTTTTCAATTATATCCATTTGTCACATTATAAACAGTTCTCTCCAAAGCTAATGTGACATGGATGTTTGAATAGTGTTCTCTGAGATTCATGCTTTTCCTTTCCCACCATGAGTGTTACTTTCCATTTTTACCTCCTTTTCATCTCAAATAACTTCCTCTACTATCTCCTTCTTCATTCATATTGGATGAAGAGATGGCTCTTTCTCATGCAGAGGACAACTTCTCTAGAGGCACTTTTAATTCCATCCAACATATTGCCCCCTTTATCAGCCTCCCTCTCTAATCTTCAATCATATTCTATCTATTGGATCCTCCTCTGCCTCCTATAAACACTTTCAAGCTTGCTCCAGATACAAAGTTTAAAAAATGCCCAAATGATATGACCATCCCCACTAGCAAGCATATTTAATATCCTTGAGAAAAATCTCTATGTGCTTTTGCTTCTCTTTTTCTCTTCCTTCTTTCCCTCCTTCCTTCCTTCCTCCTTTTCTTCCTTCTTTCCTTTCTCCCTTCCCTCCTTCCTCCCTCCCTTCCTTCTTTCCCTGCTTCCTTCCTTTTCTCCCTTCCTTCTTTCCTTCCTTCCCTCCTCCCTTCCTTCTTTTCTCACTTCTTTCCTGTCTGAGGGAGAATATTGGGTATTGGTTCCAAGGTAGAAGAACAGGAAAGGCTAGGCAATGCAGGTAAAGTGAGATGCACAGGGTCACAGAGTAACCCAGGATTTCCTGTCTCCAGGCCTGGTTCTATCCATTAAGCCACCTTGCTGCCCCCAATATTTTGCTATTTACAAATTCCACTGCTTTACATTCATTCACGTTTAAACCTTTGTTGCCATCCTCAGCCCCTCATTGTTACTCACCCCATGCCTTCAATCGTTTGCCTAATCTTGTTTTTTCTACCATCATAACATCTATGGAACACATCCTTTTCTTTCCACTTATAGCTACTAATCTAATTCAAACCATAATAAATTCTCCTCTTGGCTATTTCCATTGACTTTTAACTTTCCCAGTCTCATTTAGTCTGTCTGACTATCATTCTCAATAAACTCCAGTGGCTCCCAATTACCCCTACAAGCAAATAAAAAGTCCACTTTAAAGTGCTTCACAATCTTCCTACCTTTCTTTTTACACTTTATTCCATGCAATCCATGACCCAAGTATGCTAACCTCTCCCTCCTAACCTCTCCCTCTTAGATTCCCTGGCTTTCAAGGCAGCTAGACTGAGCAGTGGATGGAGTTCTGGATCTGGGGTCAGAAAAACCTGAATTCAAATTCAACCTCAGACACTTAATAGCCATGTGATGCTGGGCAAATAAGCTAACCTTTGTCTGCCTCAGTTTCCTTAACTGTAAAACAAAGATGATAATAGCACCTACTTCATAAAGTTGTGAGGAAAATGAAATAAGATTTGTAAAGCACTTAGTATAGTGCTTGGCACATAGTAGGAGTTCAACAAATATCTGTTCCCTCCTTTTTATTCAGTTCTTGTCTCATTCTACCTTATTCAGAAGGTCTTTCCTGGTTTCTCCCACTGCTAATGTTTTCTACTCTGAGATTATCTTCTTTCTACTCTCTCTCTCTCTCTCTCTCTCTCTCTCTCTCTCTCTCTCTCTCTCTCATATATATATATATATATATATATATATCCATATATATTATTTTCATACTTTCTCCATTTCATTAGAATGGGAGTTCCTTGAGGCAGTGATTTGTTTTTGCTTTGTTAATTTTTTGTGATTCTTTGTATCACCAGCCATTATTACAATGCCTGGGCCCTAGAAAATGGCTACTAAATATTCATTGAATAACTTCTGATTGCTACAAAATTTCCCTGCCTTTTCTTTTTTTCTTCTTCTTTTCTTTTGGCTACAGACTTTATTTGCCAAACTTAATCAATTTGCAGGACAAACTTTATCTACTTGATACTAATCACGAACTAAAATTATTTCATATCGCATCTCAGCATTGGAGGCAGTTAAAGGGCACTGAGAAATCCAAGGCAATAATCAATATGAGAAATACCTTAAAAATTCACATGCATATGAAGAACATTTTTTACTCCAAAAGGCTCGGAGTCAGAAGACCTGGGGTGTAGGTGTGGTAGTACCACCAGCTAGCTATGTGATCTTGGGCAGTGACTAAATTTCCCGGAACCCTAATTTCCTCATCTGTTAAACACATGGGTTTGAGAGATGGGTCTAAGGTCCCTTCAAGTGCTGAAATTCAATTACATATATTGGCCCATTCAGAACTAAGTTGAAGGGAATAGACCTATTCTATACAGGACACCTTAAATAAATGCAGACTGATTGACAGTCAAACAGACAGATAAGAGAAAAAGGTCCATTTATGCAGGCTCACAGAGGAAAAAGTCTAACTACCGTAGCAAAAAGACAAGAAATTCAGCTATGGTTCTCACATATTTTTTCATGCATATATCATTAACATTTATAATTTTATATGGTTACAATTATCCAGAGCTCTGCAATATTGCCAACTTACATTTGTGGTGGGAACGATTACTTTAAACTATTAATTTGTCAAGATATAGCACTTAAACTATTATGAAAGGTATAAAGAATTTCATTTAACAAGGAGAAACTCCAAGTAATATGATTGCTCATATAAAAACTAAGATCAATTGTTTTCCCATCTCATCATATTTCACAGGTTTCAGTCCAAATGCTTAATGTAATAATGAGTCACCAAAGCAAAGACCATTTTATGGCAATGCATGCATAATAATGCTGTTAATTATTCATTTTTATCTCTGAAGACTTCATTTGTTGGTTTTTCTCCAGTGTTTTGTAGTCTATTTCTGGATTGTGCTTTTTTTTTTTTAAAAAAACTTTGGCAAACCAAGAAACTTTTCCAAAGATCTGAAGACATCCAAAATTCAGTGAAACCTTCTGACTTTCATGGGACAGTGTGAAGAGTGGATTACATCTAAACAGAACTTCCACAAAATAGATAATCTATTTTCTAGATGTTATATGGATGGCACAGGCTTCTATTTTTCAGTAAAATTTAGTCTTCTTGAGATTCCAAACTGCTTGATTTTTCTGAAAATGTTAAGCTACAAAGTTATGATGCAGAAAGAGGGTGGGAACTGAAGGAATCTACAAGAAATCATTATATTTCTTTTTTTCCTCAGAAGAGTACCTGGAAAATGTAAAAATTAAACTTTGTCTTTATTCCTTTTCTCCATTTTCTCCAAAGATAATCATAGAGATTCTCTTTTAGAGATGGGTTCCTGGGCAAAAGGTTTTGGCGACTGTCCCCTGTTCCCTATTTTGGAAACATCAAGTCCAATTCCCTATTTTACATTTAGGGAAACTCAGACTCTGAAAGATTAAATGATTTGCCCAAGGTCACACAGCAAAGCAGACACTAGAACCCAAGATGACAAAAATAGAGAATTTCAGAATTAGAAAGTCTCAGTGGTCATCTAATTCAACCTATACCAGAAAAGGACTCCCAAATTAAAAAGCACTTTTTGTATAAAGACAGATCTAAACAACAGGGTAAATATTAATTGCTTATGGATAGGCCAAATCAATATAAAAAATAGCAATTCTACCTAAATTAACTTACTTATTTAGTGCCATACCAATACCAAAAAAATTATTTTATAGAGTTAGAAAATATATTTAAAATTCATCTTGAAGCACAAAAGTATCAAGGGAATCAATGGGGAAATAAGTGAAGGAAGGTAGTCTGCCAGTGACAGATTTCAAACTACATTACAAATCAGTAATTATGAAAACAATCTAGTATTGACTAAGAAGCAGTGATGAAATAGATTCAATACACAATACACAGCAATAAATAACCATATAATCTAGTGTTTGATAAAAACCAAAGTTCTAAACTTTTAGGACAAGAACTCACTATTTGACAAAAATTCCTGGGAAAACTGGAAAGCAGTTTGGCAGAAATTAAATGTAGAATAACATCTCACATTGTACATCAAGATAAGGTCAAAATGGGTACATGATTTAGTCATAAGGGTGACATCATAACCAAATTAGGGGAGCATGGAAAATTTTACCTACTGGATCTATGGATAAAGGAAGAATTTATGCTCAAACAAGAGAGAAAGAAAGGATGACAGAAGTAAAATGGATCATTTTGATTATTAAATTAAATTAAAAAGGTTTTGCTCAAACAAAACCAATGCAACTGATATTCAAAGGAAAGTAGGAAACTTGAGGAAAACATGTCTAGCAAGTTTCTCTGATAAAGGCCTCATTTCTCAAAAATAGAGAGGACTAAGTCAAATTAATAAAAATATTAGTCATTCCCCAAATGCCAAATGGTCAAAGGCTATAAATAGGCAGTTTTGGGGTGAAGAAATCAAAACTATCTATAGTAATATAAAAATATTCTAAATCACTATTAATTGGAGAAATGCAATTTTTTTCTTTTTTAAATATCTTATTTTTTATTACATGTAAAAACAATTTTTAACATTTAAAAATTTTTTTTTGAGTTTAAAGTTCTCTCACTTCCTTTGACTCTCTCATTCCTTCCCTGAGATAGTAAGCAATCTGATATAAATTTTCCATGTGCAATAATACAAACCATTTTTCCATATTAGTAATTTTGTGGAAGATATCTCAAATAAGAAAAGGAGAAGAAAAAAATGAAATATAGTATGTTTCAGTCTGCATTCAGACTCCATCAGTTCATTCCTTTGAGGACAGATGGCATTTTTCATCATAAGTCTATGGGACTGTCTTGGATCACTGCATTGCTGAAAATAAGTTGGCCATTCACATTTGTTCATCAAGAAATATATTCTTCTGGTTCTAATTACTTTACTCTGCATTAGGTCATGCAAATCTTTCCTGAATTTTCTGAAATCAACCTGTTTGTTATTTCTTATAGCACAATAGAATTCCATCACTATTGTATATCACAACTTGTTTAGCCATTCCTCAATTGAGGGACAATCTTTTAATTTCCAGTTCTTTGTTACCACAGAAAGAGCTGCTATAAATATATTTTTACAAATAGGTCTTTCTCTCCCTTGCCCTTTTTTAAAAAAAAAAATCTCTTTGAGATATAGACCTAGTAATGGTATTGATAAACCAAAGGGTAGGCATGGTTTTAGAGTCCTTTGAGCATAGTTTCAAATTACTTTCCAGGATAGTTGGGTCAGATTGCAACTCCATTAGCAGTGTACTAGTGTCCCAATAGAGAAATGTCAATGTAAAAAACAAATTAGAGGTATCACCTAACATCTATCATATTTTTTTTTCAGTAAATATCCTTTTATTTTATTTTTTTTAATAATTTATTTTTAGAAAAAATTTCCCTGGTTACATAAGTCATGTTTTTACTTTACCCTTCACCCCCTTCACCCCCCTATCCCCTGACTCACCCCCTCCCCCTGCAGTAGCTAATTTGCATTTCCACTGGTGTGGTTAGTCAAGACTTATTTACACATTATTGATAGTTACATGGGTGTGGTCTTTTCAGGTCTACATCCCCAATCATGTTCTCATCAACCCAAGAGTATACGCAGTTGTTTTTCTTCTGTGTTTCTACTCCTGCAGTTCTTCCTCTGAATGTGGATAGTGTTCCTTTCCATAAATCCCTCCCAATTGTCTTGGGTCATTGCATTGCTGCTAGTACAGATGTCCATTTCATTCGATTTTACCATAATATATCAGTCTCTGTGTACAATGTTCTTCTGGCTCTGCTCCTTTCACTCTGCATCAGTTCCTGGAGGTCTTTCCAGTTCACTTGGAATTTCTCCAGTTTATTATTCCTTTGAGCACAATAGTATTCCATCACCAACATATACCACAATTTGTTCAGTCATTCCCCAATTGAAGGGCATACCCTTGCTTTCCAGTTTTTGCCACCACAAAGAGCGCTGCTATAAATATTTTTGTGCAAGTCTGTTTATCTATGATCTCTTTGGGGTATAAACCCAGCAATTGGTATGGCTGGATCAAAGGGCAGGCGTTCTTTTATTGCTCTTTGGGCATAGTTCCAAATTGCCCTCCAGAATGGTTGGATTAGTTCACAACTCCACCAGCAATGCATTGACATCCCAATTTTGTCACATCCCCTCCAACATTCATTACTTTCCCCTGCTATCATTTTAGCCAATCTGCTAGTTGTGAGGTGGTGCCTCAGAGTTGTTTTGATTTGCATTTCTCTAATTATTAGAGATTTAGAACACTTTCTCATGTGCTTATTGATACTTTTGATTTTTTTTATCTGAAAATTGCCTATTCATGTCCCTTGCCCATTTATTATTTGGGGAATGGCTTGATTTTTTATACAATTGAATCATATTGAATAACATGACAGAAAAGGAAAATGACAAATGCTGGAGAAGATGTGAAAAAAAAAAACAGGAACATTAATGCATTGTTAATGGTGTTGTGAACTGATCCAACCATTCTGGAGAACGATTTGGAACTGTAGCTATAGGACGATAAAACTGCACCAACCTTTCAACCCAGAAATATTATTAGGTCGGTATCCCAAAGAGATCAAAGAAATATGTGCAAAAATATTTATAGCCATTTTTTTTGTGATGGCAGGGAGTTGAATATTGAGGGGATGCCCATCAATTAAGGAATGACTGAACAAGCTGTGGTATATGACAGTGATGGAATATGTGCTATAAAAAATGATGAGCAGGATGGTTTCAGAAAAACCTAGAAAGACATAAATTGATGCAAAGTGAATGAACAGAAACAGGAGAATGTTGTATATAGTAATAGCAATGTATGATGATCAACTATTAAAGATTTAGCTACTCTGATCAATACAATAATCTAAGACAATTCTGAAGGATTTATGTTGAAAAATACTATTTATATAAATCCAGAGAGAGAATGGATGAAGTCTGAGGGCTGACTGAAATATAATTTTTCACTTCAAAATTTTTCTTGCCTTTTTTGCAACATAATTCATATAGAAATGTATTTCACATTATTTCACATGTATTATTGGTATCACATTTCTTGCCTTCTCAATAATGGAGGAAGAGATGGAGGGAGGGAGAGAATTTGGAAGTAAAAAATTTTAATAAATGTTTTAAATAAATAATAATAATAATATTTTTTTTTCAAAGAAAAGGATCCTTACTTCACCATACTCTACAAATTGTCATCTGGCCTCTAGCTGAAAACTTCTAATGAGGAGAAATCAAATACCTCCTACAAGTAAGAGTTGGTGACCACACATGAGTGGTGCCATATAGTGATGTTCTCAGATGATTTTTTTGCAGGGGGAAATGAACCAGAAAAGAGAACTATCCCACAAATTGTACTAACTCTATGTGTCATGGGAGATCCTCTGACATCATAGTTACATATGATTCTAGGAAGTTACACTACCCCACTTGACACTCACAAATTAGTTCTTGCATAAATAATCATCAGTCAATCAATAAACATCATTAAACACCTAGTGTGTACAAAGCTCTGTATGAAGTGCTAGGAATGCAAATACAAGCAAAAAGAAAGAGACTCTCTATCCTCAAAGAGCTTGAATTCTAATGGGGGGGGGGGAATAATTTATAAAAGGAAGAAACTAATGAGTGAGAAGAGGAAGGTACCTGAAGTAGGACATGATGAAGTTCCAGAATGCAGTTTGGTGAAAAATGAAAATTATAACTTTCAGGTAAAAATATTAAATGCATATCCCCTTTAAGGTGCTTTGTGAATGATCCTAATGATGGAAAATATAAGATCCATGATAGGTCAGTGGAAGACCTCAAGTCACATCCTATATATATAAATTATTAGTGTGCATGATCCTGTTCTCAGCCTATAATCTTGTACTATTTCTGTGAGGGCAGCTTTGGCCACTAAGAGTCAAGGCCTGTTACTGATGCATATTAGGCTATTCCCACACACTTTAGGGGATCTCAGGACTTTTTTCTTTCCTTCATCATATTGGCCAGAGAACATGGGTTCAAACCAATAACCACATAAGAGTACATTTCACTCCTGGCTTCCATCTTCTTCTTCTTCTTTTTTTTTTGGGGGGGGGCATTAAAACAGAGGTGGAGGGGGCAGCTGGGTAGCTCAGTGGATTGAGAGTCAGGCCTAGAGACGGGAGGTTCTAGGTTCAAATCTGGCCTCAGACACTTCCCAGCTGTGTGACCCTGGGCAAGTCACTTGACCCCCATTGCCCACCCTTAACAGCTGTTCCACCTAGGAGATAATACACAGAAGTTAAGGGTTTAAAAATGTAAAAAAAAGAACAAAAAAAACAGAAGTGGGAAAAAAGGCAATAAACATATAATAAAAAGAAGTAGAACAGCATCAGGAAAAAATATGACTTCTTTCATTCTTCTAAAGGACAAGAACAAAACTTTGCTCTTTCTGCCTTGTCCTCCTTTACTTTTATCCATCTTCTCTTCAAAGCTACCAAAGTGATTAGTTGTTAACATGTAAGTCTGACCAAGTCATTCCCTTATTCAAAAAATTCCTGCAGTTCCCTTTTGCCACTGGGATCAAATATAAATCCTTTTTTTTGGGGGGGGGGACGGGGTTGTTTGGTATTTAAAGCCATTCACAACTTGATCCCCTCTCTACCTTTCCAATCTTCTTACATATAATTCTCCGAACACTTTCTATGACTAGACTGGTCAATCTGTGGCCACATACACAATATGCCATCTCCTATCTGTTTTTGTACTATCTCCCATGCATTGAATACTTTTCCTCTTTACCTCATATCCTCATATTCTCTAGTTTCTTTTAAGAAATACCTCAAAATCTATCTTTTGCAAGAGGCTTTTCCTGGTCCCCCCAGGCTCTTCTCTATTCTCTATTCTCTTTGTATCTTATCTATACATATATACATATATACATTATACATAAAATCACCCTCATTTAAAAACATATATACATATTATCTCCTTCATTAAAATGTAAGCTCTTTCAGGAAAGGGATTATTTTTACTTTTCTTTATGACACTACTACTTATCATATTTTTGTTTGTTGTTGTTCAGTTGTTTCAGTAGGGTCTAACTCTTCAGGACCACATTTGGGGTTTTCTTGGCAAAGATAGTGGAGTAGTTTGCCATTTTCTTCTCCAACCCATTTTATAGTTGGGTAAACAGAAGCAAACAGGATTAAGTGACTTGCCCAGGTTCACATAGCTAATAAGTGTCTGAGGCCAGATTTGAAGACTCTAGACCTGGCACTCTATCCATTGCACCACCCAGCTGCTCCTACAGAATATATACTATAGTAAGTCCTTAGTAACTGTTATGGGCATGGAGCACCTCATAATCATTTAAAAAATCCACTCTTTGAATTTCCTGCCTCAAGTCTCTTCTCACTCTATTCCATTCTCTTCCCAGAACCTGGCACATAGTAGGTGCTTAATAAGTGCTTGTTGACCTGACCTGATTATGTGTAATTCTTTTTTCTACTTGCCTGACAGTAGAGTCCAGGTCACCTAAAGTTTGTATAGGGATATGAGAACAAAAGGTGAAAGGAATAAAAGTCATTTGCTGTAAAATAGTTTCTTCGAAAAGTATATAGCTGTGTCTACCCCTTTCTTGTGGCCTCATTTCTAAACCCTTAACAATATTGAATAGTTGATGTCAAGAGGAAAAACTGTTTCACAATTAAAATTACAGTTCACGTTGCTACCATTAAGTTATTAACTTTTATATTTTAAAATTATAGAATAAATATAGCTTTGCAACTACCTGGACCACAGCACTTAACTTCAAAGGCAAATCTATGGGAAAAGCCACACTGGGCATCATTTTTATTAGTTTTATATACCCCAAACTTTTATAAACATTTTTAATAATAAAACTTACAAGCCGAAACCAAACAACTAAACAAACTATAAAACATCCCCCCCTGAAACCTACATTAAGGATCATATACGTGTGTGTGTGTGTGTGTGTGTGTGTGTGAAAGATTATGGTTTTTTAAAGTCCTACAACCTAACCCTCAATAAGTCTTGTTCTGCAACAGATCAAGGAAAGGACTATTTTCTGATATTGCTGCTAGTTCCACTTAATTTAGCATATAATCCAGAGGAGATAAAATGTACCTGTTTCTCTCAAAAGTGAAATTACAGTAAAAAGTAAATAATGTCTGGCCTCAGACAATTTCTAATTGTGTGACCCTGGGCAAGTCACTTGATCCTCATTGCCTAGCTCTTACCATTCTTCTGCCTTAGAATCAATATTCAGTATTGATTCTAAGATGGAGGGTAAAAGTTTTAAAAAAATAATCAGGAAACTAAGCATTGGTTGACAAAGGCTATCAAATAACATTTATTGTTGTTAAAATACATGAGAAATCGATGATCATCTCATTTAAGAATTTTGTTTTTCAGATGAGGGAAATGGAGGCACAAAAAGTCTAGGTAAATTTGCCCAAGGTCACACAAACAGGTTCTCTGGGATCTCTGGTTTCATATTTCATCAGCATGGGAAACTTCTTTCCCAATGGAGAATGCCACACCTATTTTTCAGATTAGTCCTAGAATGTCACCCAGAGAGGGCTAGGATGATTGATTTAGAGCTGAACGGGACCTTAAAGATTCTTCAAACCAACACTCATTTTTACATAG
Source organism: Gracilinanus agilis (assembly GCF_016433145.1). Lineage (NCBI taxonomy): Eukaryota > Metazoa > Chordata > Mammalia > Didelphimorphia > Didelphidae > Gracilinanus > Gracilinanus agilis. The sequence goes on from NC_058132.1 coordinate 530,709,632, forward strand.
GTGCAAACAGTGCATTAGGTGACTTGGCCACAGTCACAAGCTAGGAGATGTAAGGGGCAGAATTTAAAGCCAGGACTTCTTGACTCCAAACTCAGCATGCTTTCCATTGTGATATGCTGTCTATGTGTTTACAGCACCTGAATTCTATTCTTACTGGGAAAGTGAATGTATAAGCCTGAAAATATCTGTACTTGCAGATAGAGGACTGAGTTCTCTTGCTTCCTAAGAGCTGAAAACTTTTGTGGAATTCAGCTTCTCTAATTGCAGATCCAGTATTGTTTCCATTATACTATGCTGCCTCTCGTTGAGTTAAAATCCTAAAATAAGTCTACTTTCCAGATTTTAATTGCTGTAGTCAGTTTTGATAAGTACCAGTATGACTATCTTTCAGATTTCTCTTTCCCTTTGGCTTCCACAGTAATCACTTTAGACATCTAAATCCTCATCATCTCACAGTGACCAGAGCTTAGCACAGTGCCTGGCACCTAGAAAGCACTAACTAAATGTTCATGCATTTATTCACTCATTTAGGAACTATTACAGTAGCCTCCTCACTGTTTTCCTATCATCCTATTCTCAGTTACAAGAAGAGATAATTACAAACAAAATGTTTGTCCTATCATCCTGTTCTAAATGATAGAAAATAGTTTGGCTCCCTATTTCCTATAGGATGCAATCAAAACAGCCATTCAATGGACTCCATCAACAACCTTTTCTTCATCTTTCAAATTATATCAACATAAGCTAGTCTCCATCTAGGGAATCTGTCTCTTTAGAGAAGAGATTCACTATTGTTGCCACCAGTGAAACCAATTTCGGTCCAACTGCTGATCAACTTCTACTAATGGGCAGATAAGCTCAAAGACTCAGAAATAATAGCATCCCCTAGGCCAGTGATAGGCAAACTTTTTAAGGAGGGGGCTAAAGGAAAGGAAAAAAAAACTTTAGGTGGGCCAATATAATTTATTAAAAAATAACAATGATACATTTTACAAAAGTCTTGTATTTTTTTTTTATTAAACTAAGCCCTATTAATGACTAAAAGATTATGAAGGAGAAGGACCATATCTGGCCTGTGGGCTGTAGTTTGCCCATCACTTCCCTAGGCCATTAACCCTGCTTCCAGTCCAGCCTTCAAAACCATCTTCTAGAGGAGCAACTGCTGTGGAGAAGAGACGCACTATTCCCACTATTTGTCAAACAATTGCCATCTAGAGGCTAGGCAAGCCAGCCAAGATGAAGCAGCAAGGCACCCTGAGAGAGGAACAGGAGGTAGCATATTTGAATCTGACCATTACCACCATCACCTCAAGTACAGCTTTCAACTACTGACCAGCTACTGCCCGGAAACAGAAAGAAGAAAATTCTCACTACCAATATCTTTGACTCTTTCAAGTAGTTCAACACCAGAAACAAATATGCCTTTATCAGTGGTAATAATATTAAGGAAGATGCATTAGCATTCATATTTTACCACCACAGCCTAAGGACTTCTAGACCTTTCCATTTAACTTGCATCTGAAGCCTCCTGTACATACCACCTTGACTTTTTAGAATATAAACTCCTTAAGAGCAGTCTTATGGAGAAAACAGGGGGAGTTAACTTAAACATTTATCTGGGTTCTGCTTTTATACTTTTAAAGCCTATACCTATTACAGCAGGAACTGTCTCCACTTTTCTATTTATGTCCCCAGTGCTTCCAATAGTGCTTTAAAGATAGGAAGCCCTTAATAAATGCTTTTTTAATCCAGTCATTCTTTCATTCATTCTTCTTTCGTTATTTTAACCATGGCGTCACTGCTCCAGCCAAGGCAATGTTTCTCTCCTTGCTCCACAGCTTGGTAACTTTTTCCTCCAGCCTTTTCTTTCTACATTGCTGTAATGACCTTTCTAAATCCATAGCTATTGAATACTGTATCTATATACTCAATTTTCCCACTCTTTTTACCTATTCTTTCCTCAGGTTCTTGCAATCTGGCTCTAGACTCCATCAGTAAACCGAAACTATCTTGGAATTGTCAATGATCTTTTAATGTCCTTATAAGAGACTAGAGTTAGAGCTAGAAGGAGCCTTAGAAACCACCTAGTTCAACTCCTTCATTTTAGAGATGAGGAAATTGAGGTCTAAAGATGTTAGGTGAATTGCCTAAGGTCATAAAGATAGTAAGTGGCAGTGCTGGGATTTGAATGTAGGTCCATAAACTGGAGAAATAGCATTCATTCCAATTATACCCAAAGTCCTCTATGGTTGTTGGTCTTTATTTTTGATTTTTGAAAACTCTTACCTTACGTTTTAGAATTGATACTAACATTGGTTCTAAAGCAGAAAAGAGGTAAGAGCTAGGCAATTGGGTTAAATGATTTGCCCAGGGTCACAAAGTTAGAAGTATCTGAGACCAGATTTGAACCTTGTCTCCAGACCTGGCTCTCTGTCCACTGAGTCACCTAGTTGTTCTTTGTATTTATTTTAACTCATCAGTGAAAAGATGCAAAGTGTAGGATTTGACACTATTGACTATCCCCACAATCCCTTTATTTGATTTTAGAAATATTTTATTCTCATGGTTCTATTCCTATCTTTTTTATCACTCCTCCTCTGTTTTCTCTAATCAGTCTTCATTTTTCTAACTTATTAAGGTAGTTATTCCCAAAGTTTTTATATTTTATTTTATTTTCTTCTTTCTCCTCAGTTCCTTGAAAATATCTTTCACATGCCTTCCCCTTTTCTCTGTTCCAGCTGCTACAACTTTAGTACTGACTCTTCTAAATATTCATTTGGACCATAGCCACATTTGGCCTCCCCTAATCTATTCATACCACTACTAGGCTAAAGTTTCTTTTGTATAGATCTGGTTATTCCACTCTTCTGATGAGAAAATCTTTAGTTGTTCCTTCATGCCTATCAACTAAGTCCATGCTGTTTCCTAACATTGAAGGCCCTATACAATCTGGCACTCTAGTACCCTTCTTTATCTCATCACTCTCTACTGCATGCTCTACAGTCCAGCTAACCTGGACTATTTTCTGTCCCCAGAAAACTTATCCCTGTGCTTGGAATATTCTTCTTTCACGACTTCATCTATTGCATTCTTGTCTATCATTTAAAGCCTGGCTAAACTTCTTCCTCCTCCATGAAGTTTGCCCTATTTCCTCCCATTCTTAGTAGGCAATGTCATTAATTAAGGACTTACTAATTAATTAAGGACTTATCATATGATAGGCACTAGGAAAACAAAGACAAGAAAGTAACAATCCCCAACATCAAGTAGTAGGAAATAAAGGATTTTTTGAAGACAGAGTTGAGGAGAGAGTTCTTTCCAGGAATGAGAGATAACCATAGCAAAGACCCAAAGACTGGAAGGTAAGCGACATGTGAGAAGAATAGCAAGGAGGCTAGTCTGTCTGGATTGCAAGGTACAGGAAGGAGAGTAATATAGAACAAAGCTGGAAAGGTAAGGGCCTAGGTTGTGAAGGTTCTTTAAAGGTTAAAGAGTGGAGATTAAATTTAAACTTTTATTGAATAGGGAATTGACATGGCCATGTCGATGTTTTATGAACATCACTTTGAAGGGTAGGTGCAAGATGAATTGGTTGGTTATGGGGAGAAAATTGAAGTAAGAGTTGAGGAAAACTCATTTGTTCTTCCACTGTTTAATAGGCAATTACAACATCCAGGCAAGAGATGATGATGGCCTAAAGTGGTTAATTTTGTGAGTGGAGAGAAGAGAATGGGGGCAAATATCACAGAGATTTATTCAGCATTTCCCTTCTGCACTTATGCACTATTCATATTTATCTGGTTACATAATAACTTCCCTTTTGCTACCCTACTAAACTTTAAATTTTAGGTAGGCAGAGACCCTATCTTATCTATCTCTCTCAGTACCTCAAACAATGCTCTGCATACAGCAGACATTCAAAAATGTTATTGAATTGAATCTCATCCTTCAAGAAAAGACATTCAAATCACATCTTAGGAAGACACTAAGTCTTCCTAAACCAAACTAAGTCCACTCTGATCTCTCTCTCTCTCTCTCTCTCTCTCTCTCTCTCTCTCTCTCTCTCTCTCTCTCTCTCTCTCTCTCTCTCCCCCCGTATATATATATATATACATATATATATATATTTATATATACTATATCTTATTTATTTCTATTTATCATTTCTTTCTCTGGAGGTGGACATACACAAGTAATTCTTCAAACAATATTTTTGTTGTTATATATAATATTCTCTTGGTTTTGCTCATTTGACTTTTCATAATTTCATGGAGGTCTTTTCTTATTTTTTAGAAAAATTTACCTGCTTGTTATTTATTACAGCACAGTAGTATTCCAACACAATCATATGCCACAACTTGTTTAGCTATTCCCCAATTGATAGACATCCCTTCAGTTTCTAGTTCTTTGCCACTACAAAGGGAGGTGCTATAAATATTTTAGAACATATAGATTTTTTTCCTTTTTCCCTGATCGCCTTTGGAAATAAATCTGAGTTGTATTTCTGGGTCAGAAGGTATGCCCAATTTTATAACTCTTTGAGCATAATTCCAGAATGTTTTCTAAAATGGTTGGAAGAGTTCATTTGTAGGATCATGTGCTTTTTCCTTTTTTTTCCCCATTTTCCAAAGTACTCATTCCAGGGCTAAGCACACAGACATGTAATGTATATTTGCTGAATGAATGAGGGATTTCCATAATGTGAGGACTGAATCGACAGAATTCTCCAGTTTAATCTGAGGACAGAGTCTATTTTGTGCCAATAGAAGGATAATGCTTAGACAAGTAACTCAATGAGCCAAATGTCATGAATCAATGCTACTTTGAATTATGATAGGTGGTCACGAATCTGTTTTAATCCCACAGAATACTGTTGAAAAAAAGTCCAGGGTCTTTATTTTGAATATTAGGGTCATTTATTGCAAGGCTGGGATTTTTACAAAGGGTTGAGGTTTGAACCAGATTCCTGATCCTTTCTTTTGTCCGATGAACATAAGATCATTAACTCAGTATCATAGCTCTGGAGCCAAGTAGTACCTTAAGAATATCTAGTACAAATTCTTCCTTCATTTCACAGAAGAGGAACCTTCAACCTCAGGGAGGTTGAATGACTTGACCAAGCTCACAAAAGTAGTAAGAAAGTAGAAGTAGTAGAAAGGATTTGAATTAATGTATTCTGGGCCAATGAAAACATGCAGCATGCGGTCTCCTCAATGCTGAGCCAAGTACACGAATCAAGTCCTAGGAAAATCCCAAACTTCTTGGCATCCTGAGGGGTTAGTAATAATACAAAGATGATTCATACTTCCCAAAAGCTGTTTCTTAAGGGACTGGTTTTCACTAGTGATGATAATGGACCAGGTTGACCAACTAAAGGAATAGGAGTTTTATCAATTGAATTTCATCAAATGTTTTGGAAAAGAAACAAGACCAAAAACTTATAGTATAGCTCCATGAAGGAGTTCTGTGATGATCCTGATAAGAATTATTATTTATTAGTGGTCATATCAGCAAAGTGCCTTAGCATTTATAAAAGCATGTTTTAAAAAAAAAACAAACCTATCTTAACTGCTATTTTTTTATCACCAATATTTCCCACTCTAGTCTTTCTCCTGCTTCCACTGAGTCATCCCTTATCTTAAAGAAGATTAAAAAGGAAAGAAAAGAAAGCTTAGCAAAACTAACTAGTATTTTGAAAAAAGATTGAATTTATGTGTAGAGTTTCATACCTCCCCTCCCTCTTCAAAAAGGGAGAGATGAAGAGGGGTTCTCTCCTCATAATCATCTTCATCATCATCCTCTTCCTCCTTCCTTCCTTCCCCTTACCTTACATTTTAGTATCAATTCTAAGACAGAAGAATAGCAAGGGCTAGGCAATTGGGGTTAAGTGACTTGCCCAGAGTCACATAGCTATGAAGTGTCTGAGGCTAGATTTGAACCTGGATCCTCCCAACTCCAAGCCTGGCACTCCATCACTGTGCTACCTAGCTGTCCCTCAATTTTCTTCTTTGGAGTCATGTTTGGTCATTAAAATTCCACAGCATTCAGTTTTGGCTTTTTTTGTAGTTGTATTTTTTATTTACAGTAATTGTATATATAAGACTTCTGGTTCTGCTTACTTTACTTTTCATCAGTTCATATTAAGTCTGTTTGTATTTCTTTTTATTGATCACTTCCATCATTCCTTGCAGCATAATAATATTCTATTACATTCATGCATGACAAGCCATTTAAGCAACTCCCCATTTGATAACTATCTACTTTATTTTACCACAAACATTAGTTGTTACCACAAAAAGTGTTGCTATAAATACTTTAATGTACATGGGGCCTTTCTTCTTGTTGTTTCTGTCTTTGGGGTGTATGATAAACAATGGAATCATTTTAGTCACTTTTCCATATAATTTCAAGTTGCTTTCCATAATGGTTAGACTAATTCCCAAGGCCACAAATAATGCAATTATTGTGTCTATCTTCCCATAACCCTTCTAATGTTGACCATTTTCATACTTCTAATCTTTACCAATCTACTGTGTGGGCAATGAAACCTGGGAGTTGCTTTTAAATTTACATTGCTCTTAATCATTTGAAGCATTCTTTTATATGATTTTAATAGTTATAATTCTTTTTGGGGGGACCTTGAGGTGGTTCAGCAGATTGAATGTTGGACCTAGAGTCAGAAAGACTGAGTTCAAATCCAGCTTCAGACACTTCCAAGCTATGTGACTCTGGAGAAGTTATTTAACCCTGTTTGCCTCAGTTTGCTTGTCTGTGAAATGAACTGGAGGAGAAAATGGCAAACTACTCCATTATCTTTGTCAAGAAAACCCCAAATGGGGTCACAAAGAGTCAGACACAACTTTACAACAAAATTTTTTGAGAATAGTTTGTTCCTATACAATGTTTACTTGTGTCCTGGAAACAGGGTTGTAAGGCATTTCCCCCCGCGCCCCACTCTTCAGTAAAGTAGGTCATGTGAATATTTATAGTATGTGAAGGTAGAAGAAACCTATGGGATCTAGAGATCAAAAAATTTAAGCTCCCTGAGGTCAGAGATTTTTCTCATTTTTGTATTTATATCATAAGTCCCCAGCAAAGTACATTCTACATAATAGACACTTAGGAAACATTTGTTGATTAGGAGAGTAGTATAGTACAGCAGAAAATATATTAAATTTGGAGTCAAAGGATCTAGGTTCAAATCCCAACTCTGCCATTTATTTATTTTGTGAATTTTGTCAATTCATTTAACTTTAGTTCCCTCACTTTTAAAATGAAGAGTTTGGACTAAATGACCTGTGGAGTCTTTTCCAATTCAGTATCTTTAAACCTCTGATTCTATGATTGATAAATCCAATCTGACCTCCTCATTTAAAAGAAGAAATAATATCAAAGAATTGTGTGGCTTGCTTAACTCCATTTTATAAATGGGCAAAACGAATAAGGGGGAAATGAGGAAGGGAAACCACATTTGGGAAATTCTGAAAAGAAAATGATGAGCTTAGCTAAATATGTAGCTCCTGCTCTTCTTGACTAATTTTGATTGGTTATGTCTAATACCTTGTCATGCATGACTCATGGACATGAACAAAGCAGACAAAAAATGGTGCAACATAGGCGTTCTCTCAACAAGTCTTCTAGATGGTGGGAAATCCTACACAGGAAATACTGTAATATAGCCAACAGCATTGTCTTCTAAGGTGAAAGATAGTAAGATAAAATTTGTATTTCCTGCAACAATAAGGATATGATCTTATTTCTATTCAAAATATTCTTTACCTTAATTTAAATACATACAAATGAACATCAATTAAAATGATTAGGAGTAAAGACTTCATTTTTTTGTGATGAAAATACATTTGTTCCTGACTCCAAAAAAAGAAGAAATAACAAATTAGAATGTAAACAGGGAGTTGATATTGGGCAAAATACTTATGATCAGAAGGTTGAAAAAGTTGATTCTCTAAGGTCTCTTCCAGTTATAATATTCTATGGTCCTCAGATCTTTATATGAGTGAACAGGGACATGCTTTTCTTCCAAAATATTTGCCCATTTCTCCAAGGCAGAGGTGTTTAGATGCAAAGTAATCTCAAGATCACTTTCCTCACAAAGATGAACCAAACCATTCATTTTTTAGCTTTCCTCCTTTCAGTTACAACCAACTTACTAATCAAGTGTGTCTCACTTGATATCCTACCTTATGTGATCCATTTCTGCATAATTATGTTTCTTTAATGTTTTGTGTTGCATGACTTTAGCTTGTAAATAGTTCCATAATAAATGCTATAATTAATTTAATAGCACTTTGCATTATATTCAAGGGTGTGCACTCCCAGAGAATTTTTTTGGAAGGATGCCAATGAGCTTCTGCATAACAGGGGAGGATGTTTCAGATTCCCCCTCACAGGTGTCTATCTAAAATAAGATCCAAAATGTTTAACAGAACTCTGTTTCCCTCTAAGAAAAGCCAGGGGTATCCTGGTGAGGGGAAGGAAACCAAGATGTCCCTGGGAGTCTATAATAGTGGCATTCAAAGTTCTAGATAGAACACATATAGTTGAAAAATATACCTATGCCTATATAGACATACACAAATTAGATAGACAGATGTAGATATATTCTCATTATCCAAATGTAAATTCCCTAACATCAAAGGCTGTCTTTACTTTTGTATTTGTATTTTCAGCACTTAGCACACTATTTGGCACATAGTAAGGGCTTAATAAATATATATTTTCATTCACTGATTTTAAAAAGAACTCTGAAAAGACAGAAAGGGTAACTGGAAAACCTAATAAGGTTATTTCTTCTCTCCAAACTAATAAGAATATAGCATTTATATGTGGTAGGGATTTTGTGAGGATTTATTAAAATGAAGGGAATGTTATCCCCTCCCAACCAGGACTGTATTACCACTGAAAAGAGATATCTGTGAGATTTGGGAGAAGGGAAATTTGGCTTAATACTCACTAGTTGCTTTGAAAATTTCATTGTAAAAGAGCCAAGTTCATAGACACTATGCTAATAGGGTTGAATATTTTTTTTCCTTTGGGCTGTATTCTAGAAGGAACTTGCTGGAAGGAAATCCTTTATGATTATTCACATTCAATAGATCTGCCAGCCATTACTCAATTTTATCTCTTACACCAGTCAAGTAATCATTACCTCTATATTTGCCCTATGATAAAATCTGTTTGGCCAGTGATGTGTTTCCACTGAAGGAGATGCTCTGATTTAAGCTCACCCTGGTAAATTATCATACGTTTATTTTTATGGTTTCTGTGTTGACCTATTTGCAGCCCATGCTTTTAAATAAATCAGCCCATTTAGAATGGAATTTTTAGTACCTGAAAAGTGTTTGACACAAAGGTATCTCACAAAGAAGGAAGGAAATAAGCATTTATTATGTGCCTACTATGTGCCAGGTAATGTATAAGTGCTTTACAAATGTTAATTGCATTCAATCTTTACAACAACCATGGGAGGAAGTGTTATTATTAGTCCTAATTTACAGTGGAGAAGATTGAGATAAAGGTTAAGTTACTTTCCCAGGGTTACCCAGCTGTGTCTGAATCTGGATTTAAACTCGTCTCCTCACCTAGCCTGCCCAGAGACCAACAGAATCTCCCTTTCCCAATAGTGCATCCTAAGGATCTTTGGATCTTGCCAGTCATGTGTAGTCTCCTTTAGAATGTGAGTTCTGAGATGTAATGGTCCTGTTTTCCTAGTTAGCTTGGCATACAATAGGTACTCAATAAATGCATTTCTTTTCTATTTACAGACCTGCAGGAAGGAGATCATATAGATATCATTGGTTCCCTCCAAGCTCAAAGAACTTTCTGGAGAAAAGTATATCTCATCAGGAAATATTACTACTCTGTTAAGATAAAGCTAATGTAACATTTTACTCTTAAACTTTATAACATCAGTTAAATTACTTTAAAATAAGATTAAAAAAAAAGAAAAGAAAACCAGACTTCTGAGTTTTTAGTATGGTTTTTTTTAACCCTTACCTTCTGTCTTAATGTCAATTCTAAGACAGAAGAGTGGTAAGACCTAGGCAATCAGAGTTAAACAAATTTCCCAGGGTCACATAGCTAGATTTAACTCAGGACCTCAATACTCTGTACCCAATGCTCTATTCACTATGCCACTTCCCTTTAAATACACTGTTCAAACCCTGGAACATGTACCTGTGTCAGTGATATCACATGGGAGGAATAAACAGTAAATATTTAGGCAAGTACGGAGCTACTTTTGGAACATGACCATAAACAATATTGCTGAAATTAAGAATTTTAACCTTATGGATCAATTCTGATTAAAAAAGGGGGGAGGCAAAGAACAAATTTTTTGTTTTGTTTTGTTTCTCTCAGTGTTTTAAGTTTAAATTCTGGATCCCATTCAAATTTCAGGATGAAATAATACTATTATTTCACAGTGTAATAAGGAAAATAGCATTCTTTGGCTTCAGAAACTTAAAGACCTGTCAGAATCCTGGTTCTGACACTGATTCTCTGTGCAACTTTAGGAAACTTGTTTAATGTCTCTGGACCTCAGTTTCCTCATCTGGAAGTGGGAGATAATAATATTTAAACAACTCACCTTCTTGCTTAATTACTATCCAAAATTATTACTATCCAACTTGCTTAATTACTATCCAAAATAGAACAATATTCTTTCTTTTTCAAGTAATATAGCAAAGCATTATTAGAGGAAGGAGGAGAAAGGGCAATGGATAGCAAGGGAAGAACCAGAAACCAGTAGATGGCTAGGGGCCTCTCCCTGGATGGAGAAGAGGTTAATCTTCTGAAGGGTGGTGGTCTGGGATGAAGGAACCTGAGTTGTCTTTACTGGGCAAAGTTGGAGTTACTTGTGTGAAGCTCATTGAAATACCTAAAGGGGTTGGAAACCTCAGTCTGGGGTTGGGAGCGGAGGGTTGGTGGGGAGGAAGGTGAAAAGTTATCAGACTTGATGGTCAATGATGTGTGAGGTCATTTGTCTAGGCCTGACAGGGAACCCTGATGTTCTGCCAGGTTTTACTGGGCCTTTGTCTCATAGTTTGGATAGGTGCTGGTATAGGTGGGGAGGTACTTTTGGTCTTGGTAGAGAAGGAGGAAACGGGATTTGATTCCATGATCTATCACTTTTCACTCATTTAATTTCTCCAGTAGCAATCTGGATACTATGGTATTTGGTACATATTTATTTAATATTTATATTAATCTTTAAAATTATTATATTGTGATATAATATATAATATATTTATTATATAGTATAATTTATTATATTTATATTACTTCACAATATATGGTTCCTTTAATAAGTACTTTCCTTCCTTAACTCTTTTAAATAGGTCAATTTTTACTTTTGTTTTGTCTAAGATCATAATTGTGACTCTTGCTTTTTTAACTTTAGCAGAAGCAGAGTAAATTTTACTCCAACCCTTTACCTTTAGACTCTGTGTATCTCCCTGCTTTAAATGAGTTTCTTATAGACAGTATATTGTGGTATTCTGTCTTTTAATCCACTCTGCTCTCCTCTTCAATTTTATGGATAAGTTAGTCTCCCATTCACATTCACAGCTCACAATTATTAACTATTTCTTTCTTTCCATCTTGTTTCCCCTCTCCTATTTATACTTCTCTTTCTCTCCTTTCATGCTTTACCTATTCACAAATATTTTGCTTCTGTTTACCCATCTCTGTGAATTCCCCCTCTCTTGTCTATCTTTTCATGTTCCCACACCCTTTCTTATTTCCCTATTAGGTAAGATATGTTTCTATACCTAAGTATATTATTCCCACTTCCTACTTATTCTGAGAAAAGTCAGGTTCAAACAATTGCCCGCTAGCCCCTATCTTCTCTTCACAGTATTGATTTTTAAACATCTCCTCTTGTGAGCAAATTTTTCCCTAAATCTCTCCTTGTTATTTATTTATTATTTTTTGGATTTCATCTCATCATATCTAGCTTACTCCCTGCTCTGTCCATATATGCTCTTATTCATTGACATAATAGGGATAAAGTTGTCAATTATCTTTTGGTACCTTAAATATCCCAAGTTCTTTAGGTATCTTAGGTACTTCAGGTATCACAGATATCATAAGCATCTTGGTTAGAACTGTTTTACTTATCACTTTCCTATTCAAATTGTATAATTAGAATTCCCTCCCCAGAAACTCTCTTTCCCAACTTCCCATGTTCCTTCTCTACTTAACATGCTAATCTAGGGAGGATATAAGTTTTTGTGTGAACCCCACTCCTCACTCTCTTTTCCCCTGATCGAGGCAGGGAAAGCTGGCTTTAATCAGGCTTTTACTTTTGTCCTTTCATTTCTTTTGCTTCAAGTGATTGTTAATAAATCTTATAAAATATAGTACTTGGAATTTTTGGATATTAATTTAAATTTTACATAGTTGGCAACTAGAAGTCTGGAGTTATAGGACCCTAGCTCCACTCTAAATTGTAGAGCAGTTTTAAAGGACAAATTAGCTTTAGAAGCCTCCCACTATTTCTGCTGTCTGCAAAATACTGCACTTAGAGCTGTCACTCCTTGCACTCCCACTGTGGCCTCCCTACCACTGCTGTTTACTTGAAGGTCTGAGAGCCATTTAGAAGTACCTTGTTTTTTCTGCGTGGACTGAAAGGTATAAATCCCCTTCTCCTCCCCACCTCACATGGGTCTCAAGTCTGTGCTAGCCACTTTTCAGCAGGGGAACACAGCATGGAGCAGCCCTTTACACACTATCTTCTCCAATCCCAGCCTGGCTAACCCAGGGGGACTTCCATGTTCCTGGCTGGGGGGGATTGAGGTGCTACTGGTTTTTACCCTGGAGGGGAGGGGAAAGAAGGTTAGTCTTCCAAACCTCTTAACTTTATTTCTAGCCAGTGCATACTAGGGTAGCGCCACCTCCAAACAGGAAGTATTTTTGCAAGCATGGCCCAATTTCCTGCATATCTCAAAAAGCTCCTATTCCCAGAGAGCATTACTGAGCTCACGCAGCTTACTGCTTTAGCATGTCTTTTCTTACTACCATTCCTGGGTGTATTGATAGAATTCCTTGCATTTAATAGCTTGAGTAATCTCCAGATTCAAAGGGGAGATTCATCTCCCTATATTCCCTTGCCATTTTGGCCTGCCCAGTCTCTGCAATACATCCAATATGGGGTTCATCCACATTATGCTCAGTGTGGGTAGGGGGAACCCCAAAAGTGTGACAAAAGGAATCTAGATGGATGATGATACTCCAGAAGTGAAGGAACCTTAAAGAGTCTGGAGGTGAATTTTAAGCCTTTTCAGACTCCATTTGCCTTATTGATGTTAACTGTTTCAGTTTATTCCTCTCTAAATAATGAAGAAGTCTGTAATGTAGATATTGGAGAAAAGGACTCTTGGATTGATTTTGGATTGATTGCTCATATCCTGTCACATACATTGTTTTCCCTGATTGTTTGTTTTAAGATTTAATTTGTATTTAAGTTCACATATTAATCTAATTTAATATCTTCTGTTATACTATGTCATTTTCAGCTACTATGTTTTGGCCATTTAACTATATATTCTGTTACACTGTCTTTATTTGTACCTCTCCCTATGACTGGACTGGAGAAAATGCCGTTGTGAAAGTCCATAAACAACTTGGACAAACTCTTTTTTGTGGTAAAACCATAGGTCCTTATGGATGCTGGGTTTGTCGCCAGATCCATTGCGGTCACATGTTACCTAAACAGCCTTTTGTTCCTTTTGGCCTTTCTTAATTGTCACATAGATGATGATGGATAGACTCTATTAAATTGGTTACAACTTGTATACAAGCTTTGGAGAATTTAATAATCTAAAAATCTAAATTGATTTTAAGGGGTCTTCAGAAGTGATTTTCAGATATCAAGTAGCACCACTACCTCTGACTGATCATTTGCCTACCTTTTACTTGTGTGTAACAAGAGGTAAGGGTACATTTAGTAGTTGAAGTGGAGTGCAATAGCATTATTATATTACCCACCTCTGCATTTATTAAAAATGTAATGGATGAGACACCTGAAGTGATTTTCACTATTGTAGTCCCCGCCTCCACATTGCAATGGATGGGACATATAAAGATATGCTTTTTAAGGCTTTTACAGTCTCATGCCAGAGGAGGGAGGTTTCCCAAGGGACTTGGTTAGCCCATAATGGATGATAATCTCATTCAGGAGGTAGGAAGGTTTTCCTAGAGGACTTTGTAACCCCTAGATGTGTTTTTATATTTGTAACTCTTCAACTTACTTTACCCTTCCATTAGAATGATCTAGATTCTTGGTGACATTTTAGACCCAAAAGGTTTTCATCAGCAGAAGAGAGTTTTGCTTTTTTTCCTGCCAAATTTTGGAATGATGGCAGTAATAGATTTTGTTAGAAATATTGGTGCCAAGGTTGAAAGATTGGCTAGATATGGAGTACTTGTGACAAGTATCCAGGAGCTTCAAAGCTTTTTTAAAATGTCATATAGAGACTCATGTGAATCCGAATGATAGCAGGTTTGTTTGTTATTGTCATTAAATGGGCTACTGTACTACTGTTTTTAAAAGCTATTACTTGATGAAAATTATGTGCATTCACACTGTGGATCATGGCCAAGTTAAAAAGGAAATGGATCTCATTTTGAGTGAGAAATCTTTGTATTGTGCCTCTCCTTGGCAAACACAGTGTCACTGATTATGAAATATATATATATATATATATTTATTTATTTTTAATTTTATCATTGTTTTTCCTTGTATGTACAATAGAGTATTTAACTTTTCTCTTTTCTCTTATTTTTTGTATTTGAAGCACATGCTGCCAGTATTAATGGTTTTTTGATTTTGCACTAGGATAACTTTAAAATGTCCATTAGCCCTAATGTCAATGCATACCCAAAAGCTTTAGACTATGGGAACCTGCCATTGATTGTTAATTATTATGGGACTTACATTAATGATTGTGTCTGATTCCAGGAGAAGGGATCATAAAAGAGCCCCTGTACAGTGCCAATAAGCATAAGGTCAAGGAGACCAACCAATCCCAGTGGGACTGATGAGATTCTGCGCCAAGTCAGGGGACTTGAACTTATTTTGGGGTTTGAGGAATCAGCCCTTTAACATCCTCAGACATAGGATTCCCTTGTGCCAGACCTAGACTTCTACCAAGTACCTCAGTTTGTCTGCCATTTTGGCTTCCCTACCCCTGAGGGCAAAGGTAAAATCAGACCAAGGAATGATATTTCCTTTTCTGCTTCAAAAATCTAGTCCCTTTTCTCTTTCTTTTATGGTTTGGCAATTTTCTGTGGTCCTGGCTGCTGATTGGGTAAGTGCATAATTGCTAGTACGGGCTTATGTAAATCACTTTAATTGGGCCCTGGCCTTATTTTTCTTTACTTAGAATTTTTATAAATGAGACTTTGATATTTCATGTGACATCTAGAAGTTATTTTTTTCTTTTTTCTTTTTTTCGATGTTTTTGATTTTATTTTGACAATTGATTCATATACCTCATAACTCAGCCATGGATCCTGGGGTGATCCATGTGTTGGTCAACATCCTTCTCAGGAGTATTGTATTATTGTCATAAAATTCTAGATTTATAAAAATTTTTCTTGTTTGAGAGTAATTTTAGGATAAGAAACTTGCTACCTCCCAGAATCAAGAAATTGAATTGTTTGGAGAAGGCACCATGAAGATGCCTGCAGAAACCACACACTTCACCAAAAGATCCAGAATGAACTTTCGGATATAGTGAAATTGAACTGTGGGGGGTTGAACTCATTCATTTTGAATGCATACTCTTATGCCAAAGGGGACTGCCCCCTATTTGGGTTTTTGTCAATGTGCCCACCTGGCATTGGTTTTGTTCTCTTTCTCTTTTATTTCCCTATTATCCCCAAATTATTGAAATTTCCCCTTAGAGAGTGCAATATTGTATGTACCTCTAGTTATAGATCTTTAGAGATATAAGTTGGTAATGTGTACTGATTCATTGGGGAAATTAGACATGTAAATCTGGGAGATTTCTACATGCTCATTTCCCAATGGAATCACAGAGGGGATTGTGTAATTAGAATTATCTCCCCAGAAACTCTCTTTCCCAGCTTCCCATGTTCCTTCTCTATGTAATGTGCTAACATAGGGAGGATATAAATTTTTGTGTGACCTCGCCCCTCTCTTTTCCCCTGATCAAGATTGGGAAAGCTGGCTTTACGCAGGCTTTTACTTTTGTTCTTTCATTTCTTTTACTTAAAGTGATTATTAACAAATCTTATAAAATATAATACTTGGAGTTATTGGATATTAATTTAAATTTTACAAAATAATACAATCAATTTAATCTACTAGAAATAATATTCTTTACTCGCCCTCAGGGATAGTCCTTAGGGGGGAAAAGTCTCAAAAATAAGAGAAATTTTTCTTTACTGCCTTCAACCTCCTTTTCTGAGCCTTTTTTCTCCATCTCCCCTCCCTGACTCCAGGAATTTCCCTGTGTTTTTTTTTTACCTAAAGTAATGAGTAGTATTAAAATCAAATAGAAATGAGGGCCAATAAACTGTACATAAGGATTCCTAAAGTCAGCTGTGTATTGAGTTAGTTTGAAAATGGAATGTTATCTATGTTTTATTTATTTATTGAATATTTTTTCCAATTATATTTAATCTGGATTGGGGGAATGTTTGACACCTCTGATATAGACTCATGATGGTATCTATCAAGCATATGTAACTTTGATGAGAATTTATGTTAGAATATAGGTATATTCAATCAAGTCATGTATGTCTAATTGAAGTTTTTAAACATGTATTTACAAATAAAGATATAAACACACACACACACACATATATATACACACACACACACACAGAGGGAGGGAAGGAGGGAAGAAAAAAGGGAGGAAGAGAGAGATTAAGGGAGAAGGGAGAGAGAGAGGAAGAGGGAGAGAGAGAGAGAAAAAAAAAACCTAGGGAGAAGGAGACTACTTAGGAGACTATTACAGAAGTCCAGATGTCAGTTATTGAGGGCTTACTTGAGGGTTGTGACAATGGAAATGAACAGGATCAATTCTAAGGCCCTCTTTTTTTTTTTTAAAGAACCTGAATAAACCCTAGAGGCCATCAAAATTTAAGCTTTTCATTTTATATATGAAAAATTGAGTCACAGAAAAAGTTATAAAATTTGACCAGGGTCATAGAGTTAAAAATTGTCTGAGATGGGTTTTCAGCATAAAGCTTGCTGACTTTGGGTTCCACTCTCTACACATTCTTTCTAAGAAAAGGACAAAGAAAACTACTTTTGCATCAAAATTAGGTGTCCCTCCCCTATTGTGGGACCAATTCAACTATATAGTAATAATTGATATTTATTGTGTTTAATATATTTATTTGAGGGTCAGGATGCTATGAGGCATAGCAAATTAGCTTTAAAAATAGGAAAACATATTCAAATCCTGCCTCTGATATACACTGACTATTAGACCCTTAACTGTTCAATGTTCTGGTTAACTTTCTAAGACTTAAGTTGAAATAACCTGCATTGGTAGAAGGAATTTCTTCACCTAGAAGCCCTATACCAATAAAAGTAAAGGTCCAGTCCTTTATTCCCTATTCTCTCTCTCTCTCTCTCTCTCTCTCTCTCTCTCTCTCTCTCTCAAAATCTTGCCTTCTGTCTTTGTATCATTTCTAAGACAGAAGAGCAGCAAGATCTAGGCAATTGGGGTTAAGTGACTTGCCCAAGGTCATATAGATATTAAGTATCTGAGACTAGATTTGAACCTGGCTCCTCCCAACTCCAAGCTTGGTGCTCTATCCACTGTGCTACCTGTCTCCCCATCCCATTCCCATATCTCTTTGTAATAAACAGTGTAGCATATAGAAAATTTGCTTTGGAGTCAGGAAGATTTAGATTCAAGCACTCTCTCTGACACATATTGACTATCTAATTACAGCCTCTCTCTGTGTCCAATGGAATTCTCTAAGAATATAAGGCACTGAGATGCAGGCAGGTAGGTGGTATAGTGGTTAGGGCATCAGACAAGAGCCATGAAAACCTGAGTTTGAATTCTGCCTCAGGCACTTACTAGGCATGTCAACCTGGACAAATTACTGAATTTTGCTCAGTTTCAGTTTCTTCATCTGTAAAATGGAGATAAAAATAGTTATCTAATAATCATACCTCCCAGGGTTGTTGGGAGGATCAGATAAAGATATTTTAAAAATGCTTTGCAAACTGTAAAGTGTTAAATATGTACTAGCTAGCTATTGATATTATTATCAGTCACTGATCTGTTTTGGTAGAGTTCTCCCATTATGAGCTCAATTCACCAAAGAAATTATGGTTGTTCCTCATCTGGTGTTGTATATCATTGCCTTGACAATTTCCATTCTACAGCTTTTTACATGGACCATCTCTTTTGAAACTCATGCCAGTCCTATAAGGTAGACACTACAGGCATTATTATTTCCATTTTACAGATGAGATATCTGAGATTAAGATATGTTAAGGCCCACAGTTAATAAGGATTTGAGGAAAGAGATGAGCAGTGGGTTCTCATAAGCAGTCTCCAAAGGCCAGGGTAAGCAACCTTCTAGTGAGTATAGCCTACAAGGATCTCAAAAAGGACACGAAAAATATTATGCTTGTAAAGGCACATATTTTAATGCATGAAATTCTAATCCCCATGGCAGAGAAATGTTCATTCATTCATTTTTCCAATCGTTACTTATTTATGATAAATCAAGTTCATGTATTATGATGAAAGCTCAAAGAACAAGTCACTCAAATTCTCAGTGCTCTAGACCAGTGATGGGTAAACTTTTAAAAGAGGGGGCCAAAGGAAAGGAAATGCTCATCTGTCAGTCTGTTTCTAAGGCAACTCTTTCGAAGTTTTATTGTATTGTATCCTACTCATTGTATTCGTCAGATTGGGAATAATGTTGAGCAGCTGGATAGAACATTTCAGAACCCCCTCCCCCAATCTGGCCCTTGGGCCGAAGTTTGCCCATCACTACTCTAGAGAATTATTTTTTAAAATAATATTTTATTTTCCCCAATTACATGTAAAAACAACTTTAACATTCTTTTTTTAAAACATTTTGAATTGCAAATTCCTTCCTTCCTTCTTACCCCTCCCTTCTTCCTAAAATGGTAAGATATCTGATTTAGATTTTATATGTGCAATTAAGTAAAATATTTCCCCATATAAGTATAGACAACTCTTTAAGACTATAGATATAAAAATATTTGGAAAGACTTACATAGACTGATGTGAAGTGATCAGAACCAAGAGAATATTGTACACAATAACAACAATATTGTTTGATAAACAACTATGAATGACCTAGCTATTTATTCTTAGCAATATCATTCAAGACAATCCCAAAAGACTTATGATAAAAAATGCCATGTTACAGAGGAAAAACTGATGGGAGTCTAAATGCAAACTAAAGCATACTATATTTTACTTCCTTTCTTCATGTTTTTTTGTTGTTCAAGTTCCCTTGCACAAAATGACTGACATGAAAAAATGTTTTACACGACTGAACATGTAAAATCAATAACAAATTTCTTATTGTCTCAGAGAAGGCACAGAGAAGGGGAAAACAGAGAATTTAAAACTCAAATTTTTTTAAAACAAATGTTACAAATTGTTTTTTGCATGTTATTGGGGAAAATAAAATATTGTTAAAAAAACCATAGAAGATGCAAAGCTATCTTGGAAAAGGGAAATTCCTCATCTGGGAGTTCTCTACACCAGTGAAGTCACAAGACCAGTTCTGATCAAATGGGGAGGCTTTACACAAAAGGACTTATTACACTCTTGCCTGTTCCTTTACACTCACAAAGCTCTCCTTTGTTTTGAGGAAGATAGGTGGCAAAGTGTCTAAAGAGTCAGATGTGAAGTCAGAAAGACCTGAGTTCAAATATGCTTCAGACACTTATTAGTTCTGTGATTCTAGACAAATCATTTAATCTCCTTCAGCATCAGTTCCTTTACTGTAAAACAAGGAACATAATAGCACCTCCTGCCCAGGGTTATCGTGGGGATTAAACAAGATAACATGTATAAAGAGTTCTGCAAATCTTAAAGTACAATGTAGTTTTGGGCTTATGCCTTTGGACAAAAAAACAGGGATGATTTTGGTCCTTTCAGTTTTTAGCTCTTCCATTAATGGTTTGTGTTTTAAAATAGAAGTTTTAAGACAATGACCTGAATGGGAAAAAATAAAACAAAACAATAAAATAGCTAATATTTTAATAGTGCTTTTAAGTGCATGAAGCACTTTACAAATGTTATCCCATTTGATCTACCTAGCAACCTTGGAAGGCAGGTCCTATCATTACCCACATTTTACAGATGGGGAAACTGAGACAACAGAAGATTAAGGATAACACATCTAATAAGTATCTGAAGTGGCATTTAAACTCAAGTCTTCCTGGCACCAAATCCAACATTCTATACACAGTACCACCTAGTTGTCAGGTTAGGATAGATGGGTAGGGAAAGAAAAAAATTCATAAGGAAAAAGACTGTGACCTCTTCAACAATTCTATTTCTCCTGAGATTTAATTGTCATGGACTTTCCGCTGATGCAGATCACAGTTTTTCTGTAGCTCAGTAGTCAGTCTTCATGAGTTATTTTGACCAAAAATAGATGAATACTTGAGATGCTCATCTGGTGCCATCTTTGTTCCCTCCAGTGGTGAGATTCTCCAAATGTAGCCAGGATGATCTTTATATGCATGCCATTGACAAACCTTTCTAGCTTGGTGGGACATCTCTGCTAAGCTACCCTTTGAGAGATCAGAGTCACAGCCCAAGATTTTAGCTTAACCTCTCTTTCCTCCTTTGTAAAAAACAAAAACAAAAACAAAAAAACCAAATACACACAAACACACATCTCACAGGGTAGTCATAAGGATCAAATGAGTTAACATTTGTGAGACACTTTGCAAACCTTAAAACACTATATGAATGCTGCTAGTTGGAGCAGTAGATAGGAAAATAGCAGGAAGACCTGGGTTCAAATCCAACCTCAGACACTCATTATACAACCCTAAGCAAGTCATTTAACCCTCCTTGCCTCTGTTTTCTCATCTGTAAAATGAGCTGGAGAAGGAAATGGCAAACCACTCCAGTCTCTTTGCCAAGAAAACCCCAAATGAGGTCATGAACAGTCAGAGGTGACTGAAAAACAGCAGAACAAAAGCTATTATAAAGCTAGCTAAATCATGCTACTTCATTAACATAAAAGCTAATATAGGAAATAAGGAATTATATGAACTCTCAGTGTATAGCTATACCCTTCCCCTTCTCATTTCTGAAGCTAAATATAAAAACAGAAATAAATAATATAGATAAATAAATAAATATAAAATAATGCAAGTTAAAAATAAATAACAAATAAACATAAGGACATGCAAGATAAACATAAAAACATAAGTAACTATAAAACAATGCAAGATAACAAAATAGAAATAAACAATAAATAAATAATAAACAAACATTAAAACAATGCACGATAAAAATAAAACAAAAATGAATAAATGAATACATATTTAAACAATGCAAACTAAACCTAAAAACAAATAATATATAAACAAATATTAAGACAATGCAAGATAAATCTAAAAGATAAATATGCAATAAATGAATAAATATTAAAATAACACAAGATAAACATAAAAACATAAATAATATTAAAACAATGCAAGATAAACATAAAAGCATAAAGAATATATAAACATTAAACAATGCAAGATAAATGTAAAATATAAATAGTTTTAAAACAATGCAACATACAAAGAATATATAAATAAACATTAAACAATGCAAGACAAATAGAAAACATAAATAAAGTTTTAAAACAATGCAAGATAAGTAGAAAAACAAAGAATATATAAACATTAAACAATGAAAGATAAATATAAAACACAAATAAATAAATGAAGTTTTAAAACAATGTAAGATAAACATAAAAACATAAATAAATAATATTAAAACAATGCAAGATAAATATAAAAACATGAATATATAAGTAAACATTAAACAAGATAAATAGAAAACAAACAAATAAATAAATGAAAATTTAAAATGATGCAAGACAAACATAAAACATAAATAAATAATAAATAATTATTTAAACAATGCAAGATAAATATAAAAACAAATAATGTATAAGCAAATATTTAAACAATGCAAAACCAATATAAAAATCCAAATAAATAATATATAAGTAGACATGAAAACTGCAAGATAAATATAAAAACTTGATAAATTATATAAATTAATATAAAAACAATGCAAGATAAATCTAAAGACGTAAGTAAATAATCTACATCAGATAAATAAATATAAAAAAAACAATGTAATTGTTGCAAAATATACAATAAGTACGCGCCTAAATAAGTCGCCTTTTGTTGATGTCTAAGACATGACAAAGTACTTGGGGGAAAATACTATGGAATATGATGGCTTCAAGTGGCCTGAGATTTTTTTACTCCATGCCTCTGGACTGCTGGGAGGGCGCCATCCCCACCCCCACCTCAACCCCCCACCCCCAGCAGCTTGCCCAGGTATTTACTCCATATTTACAGCGACCATTAGAGATAATGAACTTCTCCCCACCCCCATTCTCAAACTTCCATTTCCCACCCCGCACACAATCTCCTCGGTAACCTTCCTCCACGCTGTGCGTACAGAACTAAAGCCTTCCATTTCTTCCTGAATAGAAACCACTCCTGCCCAGACCTTGTGCAGCGAGGGATTTGAGTGCAATAGAGACAATTTCAAAGACTGCTCTTTCTTTTTAACAATCAGTGCATTAGGCTAAAATATTCACACAACGGCAAAAGCTATAGAAAAGGTTTGTAGTGTAGTGACAAGGTTCTTCTTTTACCTGGATGTGTAGAATGATGAATGAGCATTAGCAGAATATTCTTTTGGCCTTTAGGTGTTACCTTGATCTTCTCACAGAATGCAAATTGACATTATACCCACATTTCTATGGTATTTATTACTGTGGTCATGATGTGAGGGCTTTTTTCAATATGAATAGTGTAAAAGGGGAAACATATTACTGCAAAGAGGCATTATTGTGCCGGGAATGTATAAACAGATGAGAAGAACAGCCCGACATGCTCATAATGGAAACTGAAAGCTCTTCATTTTGTCCCGATTGTCTACCCTTCCTTTTTAAACAACCTTCCTTTTTTCTCGCTATCAATACAAAGTTCTTTTTGGTAAAATGAAGTGCATTCATGCTAGCTGAAAGAAGCTTTTAAAGTTGATCTGTGCCCACACAAAAGAGAGGCAGGGCTGGAGCACATCAGGTTGAGGAAGCAAACCTGGTCAATGTTCATTACTCATAGCTCGACACCCGGAGCCTCCACAGCATTTTGTGAAGAATCAGATAAACTTTCCCTGCGATAAACAACTGAAATAATTTTTCTTAGCTGTCAGGCCCCTTTCTCCCCTTTCGAGCCTGTTCTCACACTCTTCCCAGCTCGTAAAAATCAACCAACCGAGCCAGGCTCTTTGGTCTGATAAATGGGCCCCCTTTCAATCGGTGGCAGGCTTCAGGAAAAAGAGATAATCCTGGATAATGTGGACACAGTTTTCATTTCATGTCACCCAATTAAACTGCAATTATCCGGAGTGCAACAGCAGAAAACCTGGAAAGAATGGCCAGAGAATGAGGAGCTGGGGCTCCCTGGGACTCTTTATACTTCACACATTAGCCTAGATTTGTTCTATTCTGATAATAAAGTGCCAGTCTGAGCACTTAGCAGCACACAGCAAGGGCCGGACCAGCTGCAACCTGTAGCCTCCAGTGAAATACCACTACGCAGGCTATGGGAAATAGGAGTCTCAGCCTCAGGGTCTTTTTTGGTTTCAGGATTTGCATCCACCGACTGTGTGTAGCTGTACCCTCAATCTCTCTCTCTCTCTCTTTCTCTCTTACAATATATTTCATAATAATATGACACATTCAGAATATGAAATATTTTGTGATGGATCTCTATCACAATAAACATTACAATGGCCACAGAGGAAATACCGCTGTATTTCTCATCAAGATTTCTAGAAACATGAGAACAAAATGCTCTTTGCTGTCATATCAATACTTCACCTAAAAAGAGTCCAAAAGCATTCAAAGAACCAGCCATTTGGTGGCAAGTGTTATGATAGCCAAATTATGAACAGCAGATTTAATAAATCATATAGATATATATGTTTTTAGCCTCGGGACAGAATAGATATAAAAACTTCAACAGACAACTGTTTTTCAACTGGGAATTTTTACTTTTTTCAAATGTAATGTTCTGATCCCAAGAAAGAACTGTTAGAGTCCGATGATTATAGATCAAAGCATCAATGTATTTTCGGTTTTATTTTGGGGTTTTGGTTATGGATGGGTGTGCTCTTACAACAATGACTAAGGTGGAAGTATGTTTTGCATGATAATAAAATTTTTAAAAAATTTAAAATGTAATGTTTCTACCCTATAAAGAAACACAATCACAGGATAGGAAGTAGAAAAATGAATCAGTTATGTTCCATTGATAAATTGTGAGGAATGCTGGGTGGAAAGAGGATAAAAGGGGACAGATAAAGGGAGGACAGAGACTTCTTAGTGGAGAGAGCCAAAGAAAACACAAAATTTAAAGGTGAATATCTAGTATAAATTATCTTGGTTATTTTCTCTAAATGCAGTTGAGAACACATTTAGCAACAAAGGAAAATGCTCTAGGGAGAAGTGTTCCTGTGGAGTAAGAATGGCCTTTGACAGTACAGCTCTAGGATAGATCCAAAATCTCAAATGAGCATTGTTAATAATATAAAAAAATGGTACTAATAATATTGGTTTAACTCAGAATAGAGCTTATAAAGTGATTAAAATCCAAGAATGGAACCAAAAGGTCCTTTGTGGGCAACATCTGTGGAAACTCAATCGATAATTCCTCTTATAAAATATATATTTACAAAAATGTAAGATGATTTAGTAATGTTATAAAAGTAGATAATTACTACTGAAATTATAGAAAGGTTTCTTTAAGGAACCTGGACTTAATGAGTGGTGCAAATTTTATAAGGAAATACTATCATACTATCATTTTATAAGGAAATACTATCATCATTAACAGATAAAAAATTGGAAGAGACCTCAGAGACCATCTAGTCCAATTTACTCATTTTGCATATGAGAGAAATTAAGTGACTTGCCTAGGTCAGCAAGTGTCAGAGGCTGGACGTGACTCCAGGTCCAATAATTTTTTTTTAAACCCTTATACTTCGGTGTATTTTCTCATAGGTGGAAGATTGGTAAGGGTGGGCAATGGGGGTCAAGTGACTTGCCCAGGGTCACACAGCTGGGAAATGGCTGAGGCCGGGTTTGAACCTAGGACCTCCTGTCTCTAGGCCTGACTCACTCCACTGAGCTACCCAGCTGCCCCTCCAATAATTTTTCTACAAAGTCATACTGTTTATGATAGAAACTGTACAGTCTTATTGCTGCAGGTTGTAAAAATTAGCACTAATAAAATAGCTAAATTAGCTCTAACCATGGGCAGCTAGGTGGCGCATTGGATGGAACACTGGGCTTGGAATCAGGAAGGCTCAAATCTGATCTTAGACCCTTCCTACCTGTGTGAGCCTGGGCAAGTCACTTAACCCTGTTTGCCTCAATTTGTTCATATGTAAAATAATCTGGAGAAGGAAATGGCAAACTACTTCATTATCTTTGCCAAGAAAATCCCAAATGGGGTCATGAAGAGTTGGACACAACTGAAAAACCACTTAACAACAACAAATAGCTAAAAAGACACAGTCAAGTAGACAGAATTATATGCCAGAAGTTTATCATGCCTCTGAAGCTAACAGACAACAAATCCCTATATTACAAATACAAACCTTCAAATTATCTCAAGAATACAGTTAGAAGAGCATCATTAAGGAAAAAAAAACAAAAATTGTTCACAATCTTTTGGAAAATGATGACCGATAAAAATTTAAGAACAAAGTTTTTAATAGACGTGGGCAAATTAAATAGTTTCCAAATCTCTAAATTATGTGGAATTAAAAGTTTTCAACACACAGAGAACCAGGGAAGTAATCAAAACTATATGGGAACAAGAACTCTTCCCATCTTAGTTTTTAGAGTTTTCTTGAAGATATTTGAGTGAAACTGCAGTATGTGGGTTAAAATTTTAACATTTTATTCCATTACAAAAAGCATTTCTTTTATCCATCCATGCAATTGTCAACTTAAAATGAAATATAATAGAATGATAATAGAATTGCAACTTGTCTCAGGCTCATTTCTTTTTGAATTCCATATTATAGTAGATAAGAATAACAACAATATTTAAAAGGCAAGAAGCATGGTACAGGGATAGAGAACTGACTTTGGAAGCAGGAAGACTTGAGTTCAAGCCCTACTTCTGACATGAAATAGCTTGGTGATCACAAGCAAGTCTTTTAATCTCTCACTGCCCTGGGTAACTTTCTAAGCCCAAGTCTTAAAGTGTAAATCTTAAAGTTCATCAAATACTTTCCTAGAAAGAACTTAGTAAGATAGCTAGGAAGCACAATGGATAGAATCCCAGATCTGGAGTTGGGAAGATGTGAATTCAAATTGGGCCTCAGATACTTACTAGCTGTGTCACTTTGGGCAGCTCACTTAAACCTGTTTTCCTCAGTTTCCTCTTCTGTAAAATGAAGTGGCAAACCACTCCAGTATTTTTGTCAAGAAAATCCTTTCAAAGGATTAGGAAGCGCTGAATGTGACTTAAAATGATTAAACAATAACAACAAACTTTTAATGATCACTTAACTATGAATCAACTAAAAACAGGTGACTTCCCATTTATTTATCTTCATTTCATGTTTCCACATAACACTTCACTATTTAATATTCTTCCGCTTGGATATGAATTGATCTTCTCCATTTGTTCTATCCTTTGTCCTTTGTAACTCTCACAACTTGCAGGTGTTGTTCCTTCAGAAAATGGCGGCTCAAGATTTGACTGGAGCCAGAATCAATCATCATGCCAATATGACTATGCTGCTTTCAGAGACCCAATGGTTCTAGAGGGCTTGGTGGCTCCTTCTTCTCCTAAATCAATATTAAGAGAAATATAGTAATCAATCACTTCCACATCCTACTGACTTCAGTATCTCTAGGCCTACCCATACTTGCAGCAGTCCTCTTTTGAACTGGGAAAGAATGGCAGTTAGGTGGCACAGTGGATGGAGTATAGGATTTAGAATCAAGAAGACCCAAGTTTGAATCTGGCCTCAGACACTTACTAGCTGTGTGGCCCTGAGGAAGTTGTTTAATCTCTGTTTGCATCAGTTTCCTCAGCTATAAAATGGGAACAATAATAGCACTGTCCTTACAAGGTTGTTGTGAGTTAGTATGTGTAAAAGCACTTTGCAAACCTCAAAGTGCAATACAAATGCTAGGAATTAATATTATTATTAATAAAAATATAGTTTTGAAGTCACTCAGGAAACATTAGAGATGTGATGTGGAGTTGAAAGGTGACCTATTCTCCAAAAGTAATAAGGCAATAATCAGCCTAGTAATGATGTTAGAACATTAAGCAACATGTGGAGTACCTTTCATCTGAGCTCAAAGTCCTCTACAAATAATGGTCTAGAATCTCATCCTGTGTAGCTTTATGGGAGAATTCCACACAATTACAATAACATAATAATAATATTATAATAATACCTTATGTTTATATAATATCTATCTCTGAGAAGCTCAAAGTACTTAGAGATGTTAATCTAATTAATCCCTAGATCCCTGTCAGACAGGTAGAAGGACAGGTAATATTTAATTCAATGCTATTTAGGAAATGATGGGAAAACTAACATTCACCGCCTCCCTACCTCTCAGGTATTTTGTGAGCATAAAAGAAAAAGATAGACCAGATTCCAATCCTTTTTAACTATATGAAAGGAAAACAACAATAATAATAGAAGCAAAAATAATAATGATGTTTAGGTCACCTTTCATCTGATGAACTCAAAGTACTCTGAAATAATGGGTTGGTTGACTCCATATCCTGTGTTACTCAGTGGGAGAGTTCCCCACATCTCCAAAGCTGCTGAACAAAAGACAATCATGTTCTACTAGGGGAGACACAGGGAAAGGGTCAACCAATTTATCTTTAGTTTCCTAATATAGATGAATCAATGAATGACACTCATCATGTGCCAAATGCTCTGCTAAGTGCTAGGGATATGAATACAAAAGTAAGACTTTCTCTGCCTCAAGGAACTGGCATTCTAGCAAGAGGACACCAAACATACTGGAAAATGATGGCTAGGGAGGAGTATTTTGGTTTAAAAAAACAGGTGAGTGATCTAATATACCCTTTCCAGTACCAAGGGTAGTATCAATCTGATGATGGTTCCAGAACTGATAGGCAAGGAGGACATGGCTTGAGCCAAAGAGCCACTGCTAAGAAGATGATCTGGAAATAAAATGAAGCATGGCTACTCAACGTAGCCATGTGAGATAGTTCCCAATCAAGCACCAACCATCCCAAAAGTCATTTGAAGTGTTTTCTTGGCATTAATCTTTAAGTATGAGTTTGCTGGGCTTCCCTAATACTTCAAGGAAAAATAACAAAGCTATATTTTTTTTAACTTACTTAAAGAAATGCTGGAAAACTGCCCCACTTTTCTATCCCACCTCTCTACTCAATTAAAGTATCTCTATGGTTCCTCTTAGATTTAAAATGTAAAGTTCTTTTCTAGGCAATCACTTGCCCTCTCAACCAGGTGCCAGTCTCATTCTATTCTAGTCTCAGAGAAAAGAATTACAGAATCTCAGAATCTGATGAGACCTCCCAGGTCATCTAATCTAACTCACACCCAAATAAAAATCCCTTCTTCATCACACCAAAGTAAACATCTCCAGTGGTTCCCAAACTTTTTTGGCCTACCGCCCCCTTTCCAGAAAAAATATTACTTAGCGCCCCCTGTCAGATATTATCACCACTCACTTACAGTTATTCACTGCCCCCCAAATGCATCTGTGGCCATCATTGCCCTCCTGGATTGCTGCAGCACATCAGGGGTTGGTGGCGCCCACTTTGGGAATCACTGATCTAGACCATCAGTGGGCAAACTACAGTCCACAGGCCAGATGCGGCCCCCTAAAATGTTCTATCCCACCTCTCCCTGCCCCCACATTATTCCAAATCTGACAAATACAATGAGTAGGATACAATGCAATGAAACTTTGAAAGAGTTGCCTTAGAAACAGACGGACAGATGAGCATTTCCTTTCCTTTGGCCCCCTATTTAAAAAGTTTGCTCATCACTGATCTAGAATCCTTTGCTTACAACTTCTCCTCAGTGGCAGTATGAAGTGATGGGAAAAAAAAATCTTTTTGTCTGCAGTTTCTTAAACCTTCCTTAAAACACCTTCCTTTCTAATTATACCAACCTTGTCTAAATCCTTATCACCTCACACCTAAATAGGGATGGGAGTAGGACAGAGAGAAAAATTTTTATTAACTGCCTACTATACCATAGAACTTTTTACAAATATTACCTCATTTAAGCCTCACAATAACCCTGAGAAATGTGTTATTATTATTTCCATTTTATAGTTAAAGAATCTGAGGTAAAAAATTGATTCAATGGTTTTCTCAGGATCACACAGCTATTAAGCATTTGGGGTCACATCTGAACCCAGATCTTCCTAAAACCAGACCCAGCACTCCCTCCACTATCCCACCTTTGTATTTCTTTCATCATACCATTTTCTGTCTTTGGTATCTTTCCTACCTGTACAAATCCCATTAACCTTCCAAGATTCAACTAACTTTTGACCTCCTCTATTTGACTAACCTACAGATATCTCTCTTAAACTCTTATGGTATCTACTGTGTAGAAGACACATTTGTCACTTGTATTTTTTTATGTTGATATTTAACTGTTTTTGTTTATATTTTGTTTTCCTAAAGAGATAGTAAAGATTGTAATGGATGACTAATTATATTCCCACGGAGTTCAAACATGTGCTCTATATGTAGTAAATATTCAATAGATAAATTTTTTAATTTTTAATTTTTTAAAGAATATTTTCCCATGGTTACATGATTCATGTTCTCTCTCTCTCCCCTCTTCTGTCCCTCCTCCTGGAGCTGACAAGTAATTCCACTGGCTTATATATGTCTTATTACTCAAAACCTTCAGTAGATATTTGTTGAATGAGTACATGAATGGATACATGAGGCAATGCTCTTTCTTTTAAAATAAAACCCTCACCTTCCTAAGATGTTGATTCCAAGGAAGAAGAGCAATCAAGGCTAGGCAACTGGAGTTAAGTGACTTGCTAGTCACATGGCTAGGAAGTGTCTGGGATCAAATTTGAACCCAGGATCTCCAGTGTCTAGGCTTGACTTTCAATCCACTGAGCCTCCTAACTGACTCAAGTATTGGTCTTTGTTGATTGATTAAGTGCAGCCTTAGTGAAGATGTGGCACACGTGCAGAGCCAGCACTTGGGGATCTGCTCCATTTCCCTTTTTCCCAGTGCCTGAGGACTTTTTTTTTTATGCCCCACCTCTCTGTCCAGTCACCTAAAACAAGCACTTTTCCCCTCAACTCTCTCTCTGATAATTGGGGGACTAAGACAGTTTGAATTTGCCCTCTGGGCCCTTGAACTTCAAAAAGGTTCACCACCAGTGAGGAAGGGTATTTATTAGGTTGGATAGCTCCTTGTCAGTTCCAGTTTATGTTGCCTTTGCAGGTTTCAGCCTAGAAAAGTCAACAAAGGAGAGAAAGTTAGAGAAATTAAGGGCAAAACAATTCTATCTTATAATTTTAAAAGTAGATAATCAGTTTTCAGATAATGGAGGGTTGACTATATTGCTCCAGGTGCCTTTAGTACTGGGTAATTAGAGTTCCAGAGTAAAGATAAAGAAACCTAGAGAGGCTGACATAAGAAAGTTGTACTGAGGACTTCTTTCCTCTTGGTGACCATAATCCCTGTACCTTGCCTTGTGGTCTTCTGCTGGTTTGCCCAACCCTGAATATCGCCCCCAAAGGTTCTATGAATGGACACCCTTCTTCCCAGGCTGATCTCCCTCTCTAATTCCTGCAATGGTCAGGCTTCATAAGGAAACCAGCTACTATCTCTCCTAGTTCCACAGCACCTCTAGCTAGATTATTATCACTACAGCCATCCTGGCACCCTTCCCCTTCATCCCCTCAAACTATTTTTGCCCTCAAGTGAAAGAATTCCTAGTTAGCACTCTGGTTGGAATGACCAAAAGATGCTAAAAATTAACAAAACAGAAGAGCTGTCCCATTGAAATCTTTATTATTCCTTTCTTTTTTTTTAAATATTTTTTTTTTAGAAAAAATTTCCATGGATACATGATTCCTGTTTTTACTTTCCCTTTCAACCCCCCCCTCCCCATATCCAATGCACATTTCCACTGGTTTTAACATGTGTGATCAGTCAAGACTTATTTATATATTATTGATAGTTGCATTGGTGTGGTCATTTAGTGTCTACATCCCCAATTATGTCCACATCAACTCATGCGTTCAAGCGGTTGTTTTACTTCTGTGTTTCCACTCCTGCAATTCTTCCTCTGAATGTGGGTAGCATTCCTTTCCATAAATCCCTCAGAATTGTCCTGGGTCATTGCATTGCTCCAGTACAAAAGTCCATTACATTCTATTTTACCACAGTGTATCAGTCTCTGTGTACAATGTTCTTCTGGCTCTGCTTCTTTCACTCTGCATCAATTCCTGGAGGTCTTTCCAGTTCACATGGAATTCCTCCAGTTTATTATTCCTTTGAGCACAATAGTATTTCATCACCAGCATATACCACAATTTGTTCAGCCATTCCCCAATTGAAAGGCATTCCCTCATTTTCCAGTATTTTGCCACCACAAAAAGCGTGGCTATGAATATCTTTGTACAAGTCTGTTTA
>NC_058132.1:530761271-530850124 GCF_016433145.1 Gracilinanus agilis
CAAATCAAAACAACTCTGAGGTATCACCTCACACCTAGCAGATTGGCTAAAATGAAAGAAGGGGAGAGTAATGAATGTTGGAGGGGATGTGGCAAAATTGGGACATTAATGCATTGTTGGTGGAGTTGTGAACTGATAATACTATTCTGGAGGACAATTTGGAACTATGTCCAAAGAGATATAAAATCACGCATACCCTTTGATCCACTACTGGTTCTGTATCCCAAAGAGATCATAAAAAAGGGGAAAGGACCTACTTCTTCAAAAATATTTATAGTAGCTCTTTTTTGTTGTGACAAAGAATCAGAAATTGAGGGGATCTCCATCAATTGGGGAATGGCTGAACAAATTGTGATATATGTTGGTGATGGAATACTATTTGGCTGTAAGAAATAATGAGCAGGATGATTTCAGAAAAAGCTATAAAGATTCAAATGAACTGATGCAGAGCAAAATAAGCAGAACTGGGAGAACACTGTAGATAGTAACAGCAATATTATAAGATGATCAATTGTGAAAGACTTAACTATTCTCAGCAATACAATGATCTGGGACCATTCTGAAGGACTTATGACAGAATGCTCTCCACCTCTAGAGAAAGAACTATTGGAGTCAGGATATGGATCGAAGCATACAATCTTCATATTATTTTATTTATGTTGTTATTTCGAGTTTGGGGTTTTGTATTTTGGGCATTTATCACTTTGTAAGAGTATTCTCTTACAACAATAATGAACATGGAAGTATATTTTGCATGATAATACATGTATAACCCCAATCAAATTGCTTGCCATCTCCAGGCAAGGAGAGGGAAATGAAGAAGGGAGATGTTTTGGATCTTAAAATTCCAGAAAGTATATGTAATTAATTGGGAAAATAAAATATCTTTGAACAAAAAGAAAAAAGAAATGTTCTTTCATTAAATC
This sequence comes from Gracilinanus agilis, assembly GCF_016433145.1. Classification (NCBI taxonomy): domain Eukaryota; kingdom Metazoa; phylum Chordata; class Mammalia; order Didelphimorphia; family Didelphidae; genus Gracilinanus; species Gracilinanus agilis. Next base: position 530,762,198 of record NC_058132.1, read on the forward strand.
TAAATTTAAAAAAATAATTACTATTTGTTGTATCTGGAATTCTGTGATGCTGGGATGTTTATAAAAAACACTTTCCACATAAAAACCCTGTAAGGTAGGTAAAATAACTATTGTTATCCCTATTTCACAAAGCTCAGAGAGGTTAAATAATTTGCCTATGGTCACACAGAAGTCCATGATGCTGTAGCCAGGACCGAGACTCCAGTTTTCTAATTTCAAATTCAACATTCTTTACTAGAATACATTGCCTTTCAATAAGGGAGAAAGAGTGATAGAGGGAAATTAAAGTTGATACCTAAACTAATGTTACAGTAAAAACTAATCTTGGAAAGAATGGTTTGGGGGCAAATAACACAATGGGCTTAGAAACTAAGTCACCTTTGAAACAAAGTTATCTGAAATGAACATAACTTCAAATCCTCCAGCTAGTACAATCCTCCAGCTGGTTTTGAATGAGGCAAGGTAAGGGCTCAGCAGATGGGAAAAAGGAGTTTGTGTTAGAGATTGAGGATGCAATGGAAGAAAGCACAGAAATAGGAATAAGAAAAGGGGAGTAAATGTAGCCAAGAGGAAGATCATTTGTTGGAATGGAGAAGAAGGTGCTAAGGAGCATCAAAATACAGAATTGATAAAGGATCTTTAAATATATATGTGTGTGTGTGTGTGTGTGTGTGTGTGTGTGTGTGTGTGTGCACACATAGTGATACTTCATTGACTTAGTATTACTGAGAAATGAGAGATTTTGTATGAGTGAATTCCAGATAACTGAAACTGATGATACTGACTAGTCTGGTTCATTGTCCCTTAATCCTCAGAGTTCCTACGACTTAACACTTAATCATTCATATTTGTAGGATGGGGTCTTGTACTCTCAGTTTACTCCTTCTAATATTGCTTGCCTTCCTAGACCTCCATCTAAACCAGTGGTCTCCAAACTTTTTGGCCTACCGCCCCCTTTCCAGAAAAAATATTACTTAGCTCCCTGGAAATTAATTTTTTAAATTTTAATAGCAATTAATAGTAAAGATAAATGCACCTGTGGCCATCACCGCTCCCTGGATCGCTGCAGCACCCACCAGGGGACGGTGGTGCCCACTTTGGGAATCACAGATCTAAACTAAAACCATCTGCCACCCAAGATATCCATTTCTTAAGAATTCTTGACCTTCCTAAAGCTAACTGCCTATCTCAACATTTAAACTTCTGCCAAATTCTCCTCCTTTCACTCACCTCTTTAGAAGTCTTCTTTGAATAAAATCTTTCTAGATTAATTATTCTGCCCCAGCTATGTGTCCAATATGAAACCATACCTTCATGACCCTTTGTTATAGCCAACCACTACTTACATAATTCCAGTATTGATGGGAGGTTTTTAAGTCCAAACTTTTCTCCACTGATGTTTTCTTATAGGAGATTCTTTACAATGTATTTCACACTTCCTTACCTTAAACAGAGTATGCTGAACATAATTTATTGATGATTCAGGGGCATCACTCTGAATATCAATTGTTGTGTTGTGGCATAATAATTAAATAATGCATTAAAACAGGGGTTCTTAAGGATTTCCATAGGATTTCAAAGGAGTCTGTGAACTTGGATAGGAAAAAGATTACATCTTTATTTTTACTAGCCTCTAACTGAAATTTAACATTCTTTTCCATTATTTAAAAATAGTAGTCTGAGAAGGGGTTAATATGCTTCAACAGACAAAAAGATTAAGAACCTCTGCTTTAGAGGCATCTGAAATCTGTACAGTTTTGTTCCTATATTATGCAGCCCCAGAATGGCTATGCTTTTATAGTAGATCTTTCTATAAAGTCAGCTAGGTGGTACAGTCCATAGAACACTGGGCTTAGAGACCCGAGTTCAAATCTAGCCTCATATACTTCCTAGCTGTGTGACCCAGGGCAAGTTGCTCTGTGTCAGTTCCCCAACTATAAAATAGGAATAGTAATAGTACCTATTTCCCAAGGTTGCTGTGAAGATAAAATGAAATATTGGTAAAGCACTTGGCACATAGTAGGTGCTATAAATATAAATGCTATGATGATGTTACCTCCCACTTTACTCATATATTTTTTTTTTGTGCTGCTGACAATGTGTCAGCATTGACACATTATAAGTTTCCTTCCTTATTTGTTGGTTCTTATCTCCTGTCCATTATAACAAAGAAAGAACTAAAAGTTGCCTGAAGAAGCCTGGAAGCCACACTTACTAAATCAGTTACCTTAAATGTATTGATTATTATCAATAAATTCTCGCACAAGGGTGGCTATAATCTATCACCTATGGAGTAAAGTATAAGGATTTTGTGATAGCTGTTTTCTTAAACCATTAGAACCTCACTATTGGATGGCACCTTACTGATTTTCTACCTTAACTACTTCACAGAAGATTTATTGATAAGTGGTTAGCAACCAAACGAATGAGTATCAAGCAATGAATAAGCACTGTTCTAGGTGACAGGAATACAAAGTTAAAGAATGAAACAATCCCAACTCTCTTATGCTTCTTCTTCTTGGATACCTTTAGTGACTTCAAGGGAAGTCGCTCCCTCTTAAATCAATCTATTTCTATTTTAATTTTTGGATAAAATTTCATGTTAATTAAATTCTGCTTTCCTATAACTTCCGACCATGAGGTCTCTGATTTCCATGACCAAATAGGATTTGTTTAATTTGATTTCCACAGAAGAGTCCTTCAAAATTGGAAAACAGCTCTCATGTCCCTTCCCCTTGACTCCCTCTACTTGCTAAGCATTACTAGTTTCTTCAATTCTCATATGGCATAGTTTCCAACTGTTGACTCCTCTTTTTTATTCTTACAGTGATGAAAACTCTACTCCAGCCTCTAGGATCTTCATTTTTCTCCTATGGTCTTTATAATCACATAGATTCTCTCCAGGTCCCTTCTAGCAAAGTTATTTTTGTCCTATATGAATCACAAGAAATGGGTAGCTGTCTTCAGGTTTGCTAAACCTTGAGTTCAGTCATAGCTCATATGCACATCCTAGGTAAAAAGAATACTTCATGCTTGTTGATATTATGCACCCCCTGTCTCTCAACAGGAAGATACTGCCTACCATGACACTTCTTTTCTTTAATTCAGGGATGCCACATCTGGGTGGTATCTACGAATTCCTACTCATTGTTTTGGTAGATCCTGGAAGTTGCTTCATCCTCAGAAGATCCAGGTTCATAATGTGAGGGAAGATCTGTGTATTGATAACATAACTCCAACTACAAAGATCTTTCTCTTCCATCCACATGTTACATCCTTTCATTTCCTTGTTCTGGTTTCCCCTTTTGTCTTAGAATTTTTTCTTCTTTGTTTTCCCCTTGGACCACCTTTGGATCATATTCATTTTTCCCTTGGGCCATTCTTCTGAGAAACATTCCTTTATTCCCTGGTAAGCTGATAAATAATGTTCCTTTTGTATTTCCATTTTGAGCAAATGGACAAAATGAATTTTTAGTTAGCATATGTATATTTGTGGAATTCCTTGAGTAAGGATAAGAAAGCATTTACTAAATATTTATTAGGTATCAGGCATTGCACTAAGCACTGGAATTACAAATACTTTACAAACAAAAAAAGACAGTTCCTACCCTCAAGGATCTTACATTCTAATGGGGAAGGGAAAGGGGAAAAAAACACAACAGAAAAAGTAGCTGTTTTGGGGTAGGATTTGGTAAGAATGCCCTAGAACAGTGGTTCCCAAACTTTTTTGGCCTACCGCCCCCTTTCCAGAAAAAGTACTACTTAGCGCCCCCTGTCACATACTATCATCGCCTCCTTACAGTTATTCACCGCCCCCAAATGCACCTGTGGCCATCACCGCTTTCCTGGATTGCTGTAGCACCCACTAGGGGGCGGAGGCGCCCACTTTGGGAATCACTGCCCTAGAAGATAAGCTATTGGTGAGGTGGTAGATGGTGGCTCAATGGATGGTACTAGACCTGAAATCAGGAAGGTCTGAGTTCAAAACCAGACTTATGCACTGATCCTGGATAAGTTACTTTACCTCTATTTGAATCAGTTTTTTCAACTATAAAATGGGGCTATTAACAGTACCCACCTACCATAAAGGGTTGTTGTTAGGATCAGACATGACAATATTTGTAAAAAAGTGCTTATCAGTGTCTAGAACATAATAGGTGCTATATAAATGCTTCTGAGGAGACAGAAAAATCTAAAGTCAGGAGAGAAGCAAGCATGAATGGGCTACCTCCAGAAGAGGTATTCCTGGAGTTTTTGTTTGACTGTGATAAAAATTTCCAAAATTATGATTCTCAATTACACGGTCATTTATTCTTATTAATTGCCTTTTTTGTTGTTGCTGTTGCTGATGTGGGAGCTTGTTAATTTTGAATAGCTCCTATTTTATGCCACAGGTAGGTGGTTCATATCTCATCCTTTTCTTCAAATTTTTTTTTACTTTGGGAAGTCTTTATTGACCTTTTCTGAGTTTTAATGTAAAATCAGCTCCATATTTTCTCTGTATGCTAACAAAAGAAGTTCTACATCTTCACCTACTTTAAGGCCAAGTGAAACCATTGACTATGGCTCATTAATAAGACATTAACCAATTTTTAGAAAGCAGATGCATTTCTCAGTCCAAAGGCAGATACTAAGCTCATAACCCCATCCTCCCACCCTTACAAATACTCTAGTTGGATTGAGTTTCTGATCCAAGGCCATTTGCCTAAAATCTCCACTTATCTCAATATATAACATCTTAGAAGTTCTGCATAAAGCTGTGTTCATGAATCTTAACTGGGCACTCACAATTTTTTTATAGCAATCTCTTTATTCTTTTTTGATAGATTCTCTATCACATTCTCCACAGATAATGCTCACCTTCTATATCTATTAAGTTACTAAGTCTTAGCAATTCTATTTCCATTTTCCTTCTCTCTACTCAGAACAGATCCTAGTTAGTCCTTCAGCACTTTTTACATGAACTATTGTCAAAATCCTCCTAATTGTTTTTTTTTTCTGTTTCCATTCCTCTCTTCACCTATCTATTCTCCACCATCTGCCAAAATAATTTTCTCGAAATACATGTCATACCTATCATATCTCTGCTCAAGAAGTTTCAGTGGCTCCCTCTTACTTATAAAAAACCAAACAAACAAAGAATCTAGCTTGGTATTTTAAAGTCCTTCGTAGTCTGCAGTTAATCTCCCATTTCAGTCTTATGGAATTATTCCACATTGCTTCTCTTCATACGTTCTATGTTCTAAATATTAACTATGATTATCAGTTATTTTTAGCTCTGGTCTATTAATTATTCTCTAAAATTGTTTTCTATTTCCCACCTCCATGGCATTGCATAGGCCATTCCCTAGGCAAAACAAATTCCCTAAGTTTCTCCCTTTTGCTTCCTGGAATTTGTAGTTCCCTTCAAGATGATCTCATGGGCCATATCCTTCAGAAAGCTTTTCCTTATCTCCTTTCTCCATCCTTATATATATTTACTTTTCTGATCATGTATTAGTAGGCTTAAGTAAAACATAAGTTCCTTCAGAGCAGGGTTTATTTCCATTTTAGGAGTTTGTATCTCTAAGACCTATCATAGTATCTGGGTTACAGAGTAAGCATTTAATAGTTGAATCAAACCAAATTGAATTTATCTAAGAGTGTTTTGGTTGTAGATATAAGCTACAAATTGTTTTTTGTGCTTTAATTTAATTTTCTATAAGTCACACAGAAGCTAGTTTTATCAACTGGACAACTGGAGGAGTCCATGGAATCAGAGAAGGTCTGCTTAGCTTTAGCTTTAGCCTTCCCTCCACCTCCATTCTGTTACTGAACATCTTTCCATTTAGTTGGAAGGTGGTAACCTAATTGGATTATTATCCCCTGTATCTATAGAGTACACAGCCAAATTGGTTCTGCCTGGTTTGTCTTGAAGTATATCTTTGAACATGCTAAGCACAGACATAATTCTTTTTCTTTCTGACTGAAAAATATTCTTTAATTGTTTCATGCTACAATTTTCCAAGCAATAAAGAACCATGTCAATTACTTCTTCCCTCTCATATTCTAGTTTCTTCCAACAGAAGAATGAACTATGACATCCTGAACAAGTCTTTGTCAACTCCATTCCATTCACAATGACTCCAATACAGGAGAAGGTCACTAGGAGAAATATCAAAAATCAGATGTGCAGAGATACCACTCTGATGGCAGAGAGTGAAGAAGAATCAAGAAGCCCCTTAAGGGAGAAAGAGGAGAGTATGAAAAGTAGCTTAAAGCTTAACATCAAAGAAACCTAAGATATTAACAGCTGGTACTATCACTTCCTGGCAAATACAGTGTGAAGAAATGGAAGCAGTGTCAGATTTTATATTCTTGGGGTCAAAGATCATTGTATATGATCTTTGTGGCTTTAATGACTTCTAGAAATTATAAGAATAATAGTAAGAGCCAGCCTGTAATCAATGTTACGATAGAAGGGAGATAGAGAGAGTCTATGAGGTGTGTCTCTCTTCTAGCTCTCTCCTCAGGCTGAATATGCACTGCCAAGACTTCGAGGGGGTGTCACCCTGAAACTGGGTAACCTGGATGGTTGTGCCACCCCACAGGAGTTGGGGGTGAGGCTTCCTCGTAAGATGAGGTATGGGGGACCCCAATCCAATTCTGAATGAGGGCAGGGTTCACACAAGCCTCCCCCAAGGTCAGTCAACTTCACAGTAGGTAGTCTGGCTTCAAGATGGAGGCAGCCAGACCAAGCTGTGATTCCCCTCCCCCTTGTCTCTCAGGCACTCTGGTATGCTATCTGACTAATGAATGGTTTTTTATTATTTGTAATTTGGGGGTTGGGGAAAGGGGTGAAGGGCAGAGGGATTTTGGGGTGCCCTCTTCTCTATTTCTATGAGGTCTGTCACTCGGGTGGGAACCTTTGGGGTTCCCACTCTTAAGCATCTCCCCTCAACCCTTCTTCAGTTTCTATTTCTATTTCCCATTTCTTTCCTTTTCTATAATCGTAAGTTAGACTGGAAAGGGTGTCTCAGCAAGGTTGGTTATAGGGGAAGGGGACTAAGAGATCCTTCCCAAAATGGAGTCCCAAAACTTAGCTAACTCTATGATTGAAGTCTTGCTGGGTGAGAAGCAATGGGATGCCTTTGACCAGGGAATCAGGGTATCAATGTCCAAAGAAAGATCCTCAGGAAGCCCTCAGGACTGGATTCAAGCTGAGATGTTTTCCTCCTCCCTCTCTTAGTCCTCCACTGGAAGCCCTTTTTCTCCTCTTTTCTCTTCTGGAGCATTACCCAGAATTCTCTCTGGTCTCAACTGTCAATAACTGTCACCAATGGCCTTCTTCTGGCTCTTTTTGTCCCATCCCCCATCCTTACACCATGAAATTAAAAAATATTTGCTCTTTGGATGGAAGGCTATGGCAAATTTAGTCAGCATATTAAAAAGCAGAGACATCAACTTGCCAACAAAGTTCCATATAACCAAACTCTAGTTTTTCTAGTAGCAATCTATGACTATGAGAGTTGAACTAAAGGAAAGCTGAGCACTGCAGAATTGATGCTTTCAAATTGTGGTGCCAGAGAAGACTTTTGAGAGTCTCTTGGACAGCAAGGAGACCAAATCAGTTGATACTTAAAAAAATTAATTCAGACTATTCACTAAAAGGTCAGATACTAAAGCTGAAACTTAAATACTTTGGTTGCATAATGAGAAAACAAGACTCATTAGAAAAGACCTTGATGATGATAATTAAAGTCAAAAAGAGGAGGGCACAGCAGAAAACAAAATGGATAGTGTCATGGAAACAATGAACATGAACTTGGACAGATTTTAAGAGATAGTAGAGGACAGAAGGGCCTGGTATGCTAAGGTCTATGGCTTCAGGAAGAGTCAGACATGACTGAATTATTAAATAACAGCAATAACAGAATATAAGTGTAAACAAAATAAAATAGTCCCTCCACTCAAGGAGCTTATATTCTTCTGAGAGAAAATAACAGTGTGCAGATAAATTAATGCAAAATATGTAAAAAACAAATACATGTCCCTATCCACTCTTAGGGGCAGGAAATGGAATTCAGCAAAGGAGATGAAGAAACATTTAGGTAGGCAGTTAGGAGGGAAACTAGGAATTATCAGTGTTACAAAGGCTGTAGAAGAAAATATCTAGGAGGAAGGAATGATCTATAACAGGGGTTGGCAACCTTTTTGACCGTGAGAGTCATAAACTCCACATTTTTTAAAATGTAATTTCGTGAGAGCCGTACAGTGCTCACAGTGCCGCTCCTGTAACAGTGCCTGAAAAAAAAATGACTTTATGGCTCCTGCAGAAAGAACCATATCTGGCCCTCAAAAGAGCCACATATGGCTCAAGAGCCATATGTTGCTGACCCCTGATCTATAAGTCAAGAAAGGAGGGAAAGGTGAAAAGACTTGGACTAGACTGGTGACAGTGGGAAGTGAGAAGGAATGTGAGATATATTATAAAAATAGGAATAATAAGGCTTGATGACAGGTTACATGGAAAGGAAGAGGGAAGAATCAAAGATGGCACTGAAACTCTCATTGAAAGAGAAAAAATGACAGGGAAAATGATGGTGCAATCAAGATTTACAACAATCTGTCACCTGTTCTATCATCCCAGTAGGAATTCACTAATCCCTACATGGTCTGCACATGGTTAATAGCAAGAAAATTTCATCCATGTTAGCTTTTAATGGGGAACAATCAATCGCTTGTAGAATTCCTAAAGGATTAGTTGGTTCTTGGCTATACATAATCTATAAAGCCACATGTTTCCTCATAAAGTTTGCTGCTGAGATTTTGCTTTCTTAAGTAATGAGAACTCACAAAAGTGTTTTCCCAAGACACTTAATCTACTTATATTGCCTTTTTCATGTGTTTAAAGTTATGCCACATTCCCAACCAAACCATTAGTTTTCTATGATTATATTAGGAGATGATTAGTTTTCATAATATTCAACATTCTTTGCTAATGTGATTACAATTACATTTCTCATGTCAGGCCCTTCACTTCTGGAAGCATAAAAATGATTTTTCAAACATGTGAAAAAAAAAAGCCTCAATATCAATGGGCACTGGTAAACTCACAGCTGGGATGGAAAATAAATCAAAGGTGACAATGAGTTGAGTTCATGGAGAAGTAAGTTAATCTTGTTCTACTGCATTTTCAAAACACAAGGAAGCAATTTCATTTCTTTAAAATGAGCTTTTATTACATTTGTGTCAAGGCAAAACACAGGAAAATTCTTGGACTTGGAGAAAAAGAATCATGATCATAAAATCACAGGACCTCAAAGGTCCTCCCATCCAACAGCTACAGGACCAAGAATCCTCTAGACAACCTTGCCAACAAGTAGTTATCCAGCCTTTGCTTGAATAAATTGAGTGATTAATCAGATCAGACTTCCAATCAAGATGACCAAATGAAAAGAAAAAGACAGATCAAATTCTGTAAACCTACTCTAGCATTTTTGCAATGTCTAGCACAGAGTTGATAATGAATAAATGTTTATTATTCGCTACTCCAACAAAAATCTAAACAAATCATGCTATGATAAATAATGATCAAGAAATACAATGAGAAAAAAACAAAGACAAACAAACAAAAAGAAATACAATGAGAAACTTGTTCCATCATAGAACAGCAAAAAAAGTTAAGCAGAAGCCCATGGCCATTAGCAAAGCCATCACAGATGCAAGCAAAGCCCATAGAGTGTGAACACAGAGACCCAAGAATTGAGTAGCCTTCAGGATTCTGTAATCAGAGGCATCAAGAACAGAGGGCTCTCCAAGAAAGCCCCAATACGATTAGAAACACAGTGTTGACATTGGAAGTGACTAAGAGTAGTAGTAACCAATTCAGACATGGCCGCACTTGAACCGGTATACCCTAGGGCTCCAAGGCCCTAGCAATTTGTTACAAGATACCATATAGGACCCTGAATATCCAGTGCTTTTGACCTCATATGCCCACACACAAAACTAGGACACCCAGAGATAGGCCAAACAGGGTCAACCACTTCACTCAAAAGCATACCAAAAAATCTGGTTCTGAAATGAATGCTATATCTAGAGCAATACCCATGGCTATAACTGTGGCCAATTTTTCTCTATTAAGATGCAATAAATTTCATTTTTAATATCATTCATTGTTCCCCAAATTCGATGTATTCTTGCAGAAAAAAATGTGATCAATATATAAATCTGAGATTTCTGAGGGTAATGCATACACTCTGCACTATTCGTTTTTTTGCTTACTATTCATTTGTTGACTATAAATCAAAATTTCAACCTACTTTTCCCCCTTCTCTTGTATCCCTTTCTGAATTCTGCTGCCTGGCTTATGGACAACACAAAATCTAGTAGACCTAAAAGACAAATAGCTCTTGCTTCAATAGAACTCAGAAGGTATGGCATCTAAATAGTAGGATTTACTGAAATAAGACTGGCATTTGAAGGCCAACTTACTGAAGTTGGAGCTGCATACACATTTTTCTGGAGTAGTCACCATGATGAAGGGGGCTATGAAGCTAGTGGAGCATTCACAATCAAATCTTATCTAATCAACAAAGTCGTATGCTCCCCAACAGGAGTGAATGGCAGACTCATAAATGGGATTGCCACTTTCAAGAAAATGACACACCACCATCATCACTATATATGCTCACACCACGAAGAACCCTGATGAGGTAAAAAAAAATTATGAAACTTGGAGACCTTCATCAACAGGGTACCCAAAGAGGTCAAGCTTGTAGTAATGGGTGACTTCAATGCCAGAGTAAGGCACAAACTATGAAATATAATAGGGCATTTATAGGAGGAATAGAGTCAGAAACAGCAATAGCAAAGTTCAGTTACTATTGAGGATTATTCAAGACCTTATCACCAACACTCTCTTCCATTTACCTAAATTCAATAAAACCTCACAGACCTATATTCATTTCAAACATTGACATTTAATAAGCTTATGTGATTGTAAGGAGAAGAGACAGAAAGGATGTGAGAGTGATGAAGATGATGTGTAACATAGAATGCTGGACCAATCACAGACTTATCTCCTCCAAGTTAAATATCCTCATTCAACAAAAGTGGCAGCCCCAAGGCAAGATGACTACCAGAAGACTTAATGTCAACAGTTTAGAGTGCTTCTCTGAGCAAAAAAGTTTGTTGCTCACTTGGAGGGAAGACTGAGCCAGGACAGAGTTGGCAACAGTGAGGCAGAAAAGGAGTGGTCAATTTTCAGGCTTTTGGGTTTAATGAAAATGATAGAGAAATCCAGAAGCTACTAACTGAAAAATGAGAATTCCAAAAGGTTTACCAGTAAGAGAGTTTGTCTCTCTTTAAGAAGGCAGCTTTTAACTCCATCAAAAATTAAGTATAAATGAAGCTTAGAGGGATGCAAGATTCTTGGCTCAGTATGAAGGGAGATGAAATTCATTTTTATGCTGATTGTAAAAACCCAAAGCACTTCTGTGATGCCCTGAGGGCTATTTATGGGACACAGTACATTTCAGCTATGCAGTGCTGATTGAATTACACTGATCATTGACAAGGACGTAATCCTGAAGAGATGGGCTGAACATTTCCATAATGTTTTTAATAAACTGTTATCAATTAATGCTGAAGTCATTGACTATATACCTTAGGTTGAAGTCAATCTCTAGCTGAACTTCCAACTACAGAAGAGGTTTTGAATGCTATTAGACTTCTCTCAGGGTGACAAAGCGCCTGGTGCTGATTCCATTCTAGCAGAGACTTACAAGGTAGGAGGTTCATTGCTCATGCAAAAGCTGACTGGAACCTTTTAGGTCATAAGGTAAGAGAAGATTATGCCCAGGAGGACAAGGATGCCTCCATTGTCCATCTCTATAAAGGAAAAGGAAATAGGTTGACCTGTGATAATCACAGGGGGACCTCTAACCTTAGTCATTGCCAGCAAGTTTCTTAGAATCCTCCTAAGCTGATCTTTCACCTGAAAGATGGTCATATACCTGAGAGTCAGAGGGACTTTAGAAAGGGCTGAGAAACAGTATACCAGTGCCATACTAGGAAACTGAATCCATTCCATTTGAATTGACTAAGGAAGATTCTGAAGATTATCTGGCAAAATAAGTAAAGGATAACAAAGATCTTTTTTTTTAACTATGTGTTGGTTTTAAGGCAGAAGAGTGACTAGGGAGATTGTGACTTGCCCAGGATCACATAGCTAGGAAGTCTCTGAGACCAGATTTAAACCTAGGACTTGCCATGTCTAGCCCTGGTTCTCAATCCACTGAGTTACCTAACAGCGTCCCCCTTCCCCAGTTTTTTTTCCAGTTGATCTACCAAACATTCAAATTCTATTGCAGAGAGTGCAACTCCAATGGGCTATTCATTTTTGTATAAAAGACTATTTTATAGACAACTCAGATAAGAGAAATGCTCTTCTGGAGGTCAGAAGAAGTGATAGAAGGATACTCTCAAGGTTTCTCTGAAGAACTCTGGTATTGATTGTGAGATATAGGCGATACTGGCACAGGACCATCCGGCATGGCAGGCCCACATCAAAGAAGGTATAAGCAAAGCAGAATTGTAGCAGCTCAAAAGAAATGTGAGATGTGCAAATTTTGAACCATCTTCTTTCCAAATATTCATATGGGCTATTTATGCCTGACCTATGGTAGAGTCTTCCAAGCTTGTGTTGGTGTGATCAGTCATAACCAGACACATTGTACATTAACTTTGACATAGTGATGTCATTTGAGTCCTTGAATATGAAGGACAACAACCCATCAAGCATATTTCCTCCATAGTCACATATTTTGAAAATGTTCTCTTTCTTCAAAGCCTACCTCCATGAAGCCTATCTTGAGCCTTCCTAGGCCCCTCTACCACCAACTGAAAATGGTATCTCAGAGCAGTTTATCTCAATCTCTTCACTGACCCCTTTCTTAGACCACCAGATGTTGTCCTTATCTGTATATATGTCCTATACTCTTTATATAGGACATTAAGGCTTTTTAGATTATGTTGATTTTCATCTTTGTATCTCTAGCACTTAGCACAGTGCCTGCAACATAATAGATAATTAGTAAACATATATTGAATTAATTTAGACCTTTAACATTCATTTCCTTGGGTTATTATCCTTCATATTTGAAAGGGACCAAAATCATGTGGCTGGTGATGTCTGTTGACTTGAGCACAAATTACATTTAAGTTAGGCAGAATTGCATAAAGTTGTTGGCCTCATTTTCGCTTCCAAAGTTATCAAAGTCCAGTGGCAAGACAAAAGTCAATGTGACTGGTCAATATGACTCAGGATGCAGAGGATGAGCTTGGCACTTCTGATGTCTAATCAAGCTCTGAGCATTCCATAGTGCCTACTTCCACGACCTTCAGGGCCATTGGAACAAATTATTGTCATCTCCCTCTTCTGCTGGAGAAAGTCTTCACATGCCTGAGGTAGACACTCCCCTAAATCACCGACAGGCCGGAGGCCTGTTGGTTACCTTCAGCCTAGTTTTGCCTATCTTCAAAGATGGTTTACTGGAGTTTGCCATTGTACATCCTACAGCTTCTTGGAGTTACAGCTGAGAGTTGGATGGCAGGTGGACACCAAAGAAGAAAAGAAACCCTGAAAAGGGCTTGGTAAACCTTCACTCTTAAGGTACTAGTCTTCCCTGAAGACCCTGTACACTCCTCATTTCATTATACATCTTAAAAAAGACTGAAAACAGAGTAAAAAAGACCTATTGGACAATTAACATGATATGATGCTTTTACATATATACTTCATAGGATACAGAGCGAGACGGGACATCAAAATTGATCTAGTCCAATCCCTTTATTTTGCAGATAATATGAGGTTGATAGGGGTAAAGTGACTTACCCATAGTCATATAGCTAGCATTCAAATTTAGGTGCTATAATTCCAAATCCCAAGTTTTTTCCACTATGCCAGACTGTCTTTCTAACCTATAAATGACAGCCCAGAGGAAAAGAAGCAGTCATATAAAAGAAAAAAACAACCTCAATACAACAGGAACTATTTGGGATAGGAAAACCTTTGGCACTCACCACATATCTTAAAATGTCTCAATTGGTGTGTTTTCTGCTTCTGTATCAGACTCCCATAGCGAATTATTACACATCTAGCTTTAACTATTGATAGTTTTTCTTATCTGGGTTCCAGGAACAAAACCTTGAAATGGATATGGATTCAAGGTCACAAGTCTCAATATAGTATCTAAAATTTAACAAATACAATAGTAGCCACTCTCCTTATTCTTGGTACCAACTCTTTTCACCAAATAGGTTGAAAGAATTTTGAAATGTTTACACATGACAAAATGTCAGAGCCTGAATGCATATTTGTAGAAAGCAAACTTTCCAACTTGGCTTAATATAAAAAATATTTCTTTGTACCTTCTCTATATTAAAATGTTTTTGTTTCATAAATATTAATGGTCTGTCTGGATGATTACATTACGTATTATATTAACAAGACTGCAAAAACTATTAACCTTGATTTGTTCATAATAAAAGAAATTGCAGAATCACTTAGATTTTCTGTGTTCTTTTCTGAAGGCTAAGTTATTTGTTGAAATGCTTTTGTTGTGAATTTCAAAAACGTTCCAGTTTTAGGGTTGTACCTCCATATGTATACTTTTAAAAAGTATTATCCCCATTGTAAATAGTGCAGAATATCTAAGCTAAATGAACTCTGGGATTGCATGGCAATTCTTCAAAATAACACACTTCAAATTTGGCTTGAGACTTTAGGGAAATGAATTTATATAAAGACAAGTGTGATGGAGGGTCAGCAAAAGGCAAGGAGATATAAAAAGATGGAGAGATGAGAAGAAAGAAGCTAGGAATTAGACCCAGTTTAGACTTTAGAGATGAGCTAGTACACTCTCCACCCTACATCATTCCCATTTTATAGATTAGTAAACTGAGGCTCAGGAAAGTACAGCAATTTGCCCAAAGTCAAAGAAGTAGTAATTTGCAGAACCGGTATTCAGAACCAGGTCACCTGCCTCCAAATTCAATATTCTTCCCATTATATTGTAATGTCTAAGTCAATATTAGATGTATCTCCTTCAGGATTAATCCTTTTCTACCACTCCCACAACTCCATACACACCCATAAGATTAATACAGACACCCTTAATTCTTAGCATATTGCTCCTAGGGTAGGGAGCAATGGGGAAGAATGCCTATTAGAGCCGTTTATGCATTACTACATGCAATGATCTTCTTAGACAACACTAGTTTGGAGTCCTCTATCATACACCTCAAGGTATGTTGGAGACATCACTTACTGGTTTGTAGGAGATGGTTGTTAAAATTTCCTAGTGAGCATTTATACCTTGGAAAATGGCAGATCAAGGCTTGATTTATTGTTTTGCTGTTTGCCTAGACTTAAAAAAGTGATAGAAAAATGTTAAGAATGAAGATTAAATTTAAAAATGTGTCCCATGTCCCTCCCCGCCACAGATATCTGGTTGTTAAACATTTATCAACATACCTCACTATTTCATCTCCTAACAATCTAATAAACTTTAAAAATGTATTAGGTTATAGCAGACATAACAACAATAGCTCACATTTGTACAATCACTTTATAGTTTTAATAATAAGAATATCTAATATTTCTATGATGCTCTAAAGTTTGCAAAGCACTTCATGTAATTTTAGGAGATCTTCACAATGACTCCATGAGGTACATGCTATGATTATCCCTATTTTATGGAAGAGAAAAACTGAGTCAGGTTCAGGAGTTTATCCAGGGCTATATGGTTAAGTAGCTGCTTGCAGCAGTATTTGAACTCAGGTCTTCCTGACTCCAAGTCCAACCTTTTCTCTAATATACTTCTTCCTGACCCACATCTAAGTATTTTCAGTACCAATGACTCTGTGAGATATGTAGTACATGTATTATTATCCTCTAAGGAAAAAATGAATGAAGAAGCATTTATTAAAGATCTATAGAAACAAACTAACCAATAAAGAAAATAAGAGAGTCAAGGAACTCCCAGTTTAATTGAAGGGAAATAGTACATATAACAGATCACAGATTTAGAGTTGGAAGAGACCTTAGAGATCATCAAGGTCATTTTGCATTTTACAAGTGAGAAAATGATGCCCAGAAAAAGTAAGTAAAATTTCCAGGGGCACACAGCTAGGAGATATCTGAGGCAGGAATTTAGCCCAGGTCTTCTTGACTCCAAGACCAATGCTCTATCCATGACTCCACTCTGTAGAGCCAAAGGAGAGTTCCCTGGAACTCTTTTTAAAAAAAAATTTTTTTAACCCTTACCTTCCATCTTAGAATCAATAATATGTAATGGTTTTAAGGCAAAAGAGAGGTAAGGGCTAGGCAATGGGGGTTAAGTGACTTGCCCAGGGTTGCATAACTAGGAAGTATCTGAGGTCACATTTGAACCCAGGAGGTCCTGTCTCTAAGCCTGGCTCTCAACCCACTGAGCTACCTCGCTACCCCTCTAAAACACTTAAGGGCATAAAAAAACAGGACAGATGGCAAGGGCCAGGAATACTTGGGTACACTGGGGGAAAGGGAAAGGAATTATATTGCACCTCCTACTGTGTGCCAGGCACTGTGCAAAGCACCTTTTTAGAAATATGATCTCACTTGAGCCTTGTAACAACTCTGGGAGATAGATGCCATTATTATCTCCATTTTACAGTTGAAGAAATTGAGGCAAAAGGGGAAGTAAAGTGACTTATCAAGGATATATCTGTAATATCTGAGGCTGGATTTGAACTCAAGTCTTCCTGACTCCAGACTCAGAATTCTATCTACCGCTCCACCAATTGCCATTGGTAAGTTAAATGGCAGTGTCTAAGGATCTGGAATGGTAGGACAGATGGTTGGTCATAGTGATCTTCTCTCTTACCATAAGGATTGCAGATGGTGACTCCCATATCGTCCAAGCAATATGAATAGCCATATAGATCTTCCCCAGTTTGGATTCCAGGGTGGAGGTAAGGGTGGAAGAAGAGTGAAGGAAGATGACTCTTCCTGGTTGGCCACTTACTCAGAGAGCTGTAGTGACTTGCCCATAGTCTGGGACCGTGGGCAATAATCTTTCAAAACTCTAAGCAACTCTCTAAAATGGTAAGTTGCAAGACAATTGACAATACACTTCGGTAAATGAAGTTTCTTTGCCAGCAATTTCCAATTCCATTGAAATCACAGGTCTGGGGCAATCTTCTTAGTGCTTACCTTACAGTGCTGTTTCTAGGAAAATATTTTGTAAACTTCAAAGCACTATCAAAAAAGTAAGCTATTATTTTTTAGAGAATAATCAAATTTCCCTTCATCTACATTTTGTGACATCTTTGTAAAGACACTACAGTAGACATTGATAGGTCCTATTCCTATTATCTGTACCCCAAAACTTCTTTAGTGCCCACCATCTAAGCACCATGACAGCTACTGGGTGAGTGCTTTGCTTAACTTTTTCAACCAGTATGTAACTTTGCTTTCTTAGAAAAATTATATTAACTTTAGATGGAGATATTTAGGACAAGAAAGTAAAATATTGCCCAAGCCTTCTCTTTATGGATCAGTGAACTTGGCCTCCCTTGGTACCACACCTATGACATTTTTCATTTTTACGATCTACAGCTCACCCCTGGGATCTGCCATACTCAATACCAAAATTTCAATCTTTCTGTCACCGGGTGTTGAGATCTGCATTTGGCAATTTCTAATAATACGCCCACATTCTTCCTCGGCACATCAATCTAAAGTAACATGGATCGGTGATTGCTCAAACATAAATCTGTCAATCACTTTCCTCCTTCTCTCTCATCCCTTCTCTCCCTCATCACTGAATCAATCCCAAAGGTGTGGCTAGCCTGTTGCTCAATGTTGCAGGCTCACAGTGCTGCACCCACATCTACCAGGAGAAGCAGTGGCACAGGCTGATGTCATGTGGGGTCATCCATGATGAAGTGCCCCATGAAAGAGCTGACCATGATGCTTGCAGAACCCAGTACTACCCTGTTCCACAAAAGCCTCTTGAAAGAGCATGGATAAGGCCACATCTAGAAAAGCTAGCAGGTTTCCAAGAGAAATACTAGCATGCAACACGAATCACCTGAACGAATATCTGCCTCTAACCTGGAAAGCACAACTGCTTCTAGCAGCTCAGGAGAAAAAAAATGAGATTATTTGTTAACTCATCTGATATGTTAGATTCTTTGGTCCACGGTGAACAAACTGCCTATGTTCTGGACCAAGTCCCTGGCCTTTTGTGTATGTGCAAGTCACCTTAACATTGAATCAGACACTAAGCTATAGCATCATTTAAATGCTTCAGGTAAAGTAGCTTGCTACCTTGACTAGGTTATAAACACCTGGAGGGTAGGGAATGTACCTTATTTATTAGACTTATTAGATTAGATTCCACTTATTAAATTTATTAGATAGGCCTTCTTCTCCAGGGTCAGAAACTATTGAAAACATTTGCCAAATAAATGAATGAATTATTTTTAAATGAAATGGAAGGTGGAGCAACTAAGGTGGCTCAGTGGAATGCGAGCCAAGGCTGGAGATGGGAGGTCCTGGGTTCAAATCTGGCCTCAGATATTTGCTAGCTGTATGACCCTGGGCAAGTTACTTAACCCTCATCCCCTAGCCCTTACCACTCTTATGCCTTATACCACTTTTATCAATATACGCTATTGATCCTAAAACAGAAGGTGAAGATTAAAAAAAAAAAAGAAATAGAAGTATGAGAAGGATATGGTTAACTCTGATAGCATAGGTCATGATATAATTTCTTTTTAGATTTCCAGTTGTCTTGATTTGGAAGACAAAGTGACTTAGAGGACAGAATGGTATATAAGGAGACAGGAAGACCTGGGTTCAAATCCCACTTCAGACACTTCCTTGCTGTGAAATTTCAGGCAAGTCACTTAACTTTTCTCATCCTTTCAATTGCTTCATCTTTAAAATGAGGATAAGAATAGCCCAGGGTGGTTGTGAGGATCAAATAACAATACATACATATATATATGTATGTGTGTGTATGCATAGATGTATGTATAATGCATATAATTTGCACACATATATACATTTATAAAGTTCTCATATATCATGCATGTGCATATATGTGTATGTGTGTTCAGTTGTTTAAATCATGTCTGATTCCATTACCCCATTTATGTGTACCTATATGTATATACACACATACACATGTATGCACACTAGTTTATAGGTATGTGCACATATGTGTGTATATACCTATATGTACACACACATGTGTACACAGAGAGGGGGGTAGGGAAGAGAGAGAGTGAGAGAGAGAGTGAAAGAGAGAGAGTGTTTTGCGAACCCCAAAATAATTTCTTGGTGGTGATAGTGGCACTTATCTAGAGAATTCAAGCAATGCTTTAAATTATTTGGATCATGGGAATTATAAATGCGTGGACCTATGCTGCAGTCTAAGCAAAGTATACTATGGAAAAGGAGGCAGAATATAACCCTCTTTTACTTTCCTGTTACCACATTATAGGGATGATGGAAGTGGAGAGTAGGTAGACTTGGGATTTTAAGTGCAGTTTAGATCATCACTGTCTGAAAAAAGTAAATGTCTTAACTAGTTACTTCTTCTCTTCTGTTCCTGCCTATTACTAAGTAAAGCGAGGCACCATTGCCCTGCCAATGGCTCTACTAGTACAAGCTCACCTCTGAAGCTCACTGATCTCCAGCAGTACACTCAGAAGAGCAGGACCCCGGAATGAGACTCCATTCTCTAGGAAGGAAAACTGGCAGTAGCCATAATTCTTCTTTCTGTGAATGGTGTGAAAAAGATGGACACCAGGGATGTTAAAGAATAATCTAAATGGTTGTGGGTACACACACTGGGTTGTAGGAGAGACAGGACCAGGTTTGGGAGACCAGAGTTCACAGCCAAGCTGCTCCTAACTGACAAGAATGGCTGTTGACCAACTGTCACCACTAGGCCAGAGTCTTTGAAACCAGCAGGCAAGGTAAAGGGGTTTTTAACAGTTTTAATTATGATTTACTTATAAAGGTGAGATAAGGGATTCTACACTTAATACCCTAAAAGGCAAAACACAGGAGCAAGGGAAGGACTTGTCTACACTAACTCTAATTGACATAGGCCAGGCAGGGCTCAAAGAAGCAGTAATTGAGTCTCTGGGATGCTGCTTCAAACCTGGTTCCAGCCAGGTTTGACCAACACAGCTAAAAGGCTGAGGGTGGCTTTGGGTTTCTCACGGTAATCCACAGATGATCTCAGGATGCCAAAAGCCAAGGTGGTCCAAGGTATCCAAGTAGAGAGAGTGTGCTTGAGATGCTGTCCACCAGATCCCAAACTTCTCCTCCACTTGGTGCTGCTCTGTAGTTCTTGTCCCCTTGCTAAATGCCACCACCACTCAGGATT
Organism: Gracilinanus agilis; assembly: GCF_016433145.1. Classification (NCBI taxonomy): domain Eukaryota; kingdom Metazoa; phylum Chordata; class Mammalia; order Didelphimorphia; family Didelphidae; genus Gracilinanus; species Gracilinanus agilis. The sequence continues at coordinate 530,782,630 of NC_058132.1, forward strand.
CCAGGGAAATAAGGATGCAGGTCTGAGATCTCCCAGGGCTAACCACAGTTTGTGCCAATCACTAATGGAGTCTCTCTCAGGGCACAAGCACCTTCCTGCTCCCTCATTCCATCTTGGAATTCTCCAGCTCCAGCCTTTCCTGCTAGGTCCATCTAAACTATATGCAACTAATACTACATAATCTTCCTTACAACAGTTGAGCATATACTTATCAGGGAAAGAATGGGCTCATACCTTGGAAGAAAGGCAGTGGCCTTTGGATACTTCAGTCGGGGCCAGTACAATTGATTACTTAGTAAGTGATTGTAGCTAAATATGTAGAGATGATAACCAGAAACCAATGGAAGCCATCCGCTTGTTCTTATATCAGCAGCTAAGTGGTACAATGGAGAGAGGGCTCAATCTGGAGTTAGGAAAACCCAAGTGCAAGCCTGGCCTCAAACACCTATTGGTTGTGTGACCCTGAACAAGTCATTTAATCCCTGCCTCAGTTTTCTCATCTATAAAAATGGGGATAACAATAGTAGCTACCTCCCAGGTGAAAGGATGAAATGAGATAATATTTGAAAGTGTTTTATAAACTGCTAAACCTTAACACTTTCTCTTTACCCATAGCTATGTATAGAAAGATTTATTTATTTATATATACATATACAGTGTTTATATATTTATGCATAAATACATAATGTTCATAGATTCATATATGTATAGATTTGTTTAATATATCTCTGTTATTTGTATATCTATATCTATATATCTGCCTCTATAAGGTGAATAAGTAGATGCAGTTCTGCAAGGCTCTAATCATAGGTGGAGTCGGCCAGTCAGCACCCCTACATGAAAGTTCTGATGCACTGTAGAAACTGAGAGCCAGCATCAACTTAACAAGCTGAGCATTTATCCAATAGCCCTGTCTGTATGACATCGGTGCCCAAGATATTATCTCTAGAAACATAAAAGCACCTAATTTTAGTGGACATATCTAGATTTTTCCAACGATGGAATACTTTTAAAGAAAAATATAGGTTCAGAGTGCTACGGCAGTTAGGGATGAACGTTTTCCAGCTTCTAATGGGTGAATGAATCAATTCAGGCACAGAAATAGGGCAATACTTCTAAGAACAATCATTGATAAGATAAGCAGAGCTAACCACGATTTTGAAAAGTTCCTGGGGACATATTTGTTTACATTAATCTCATCTACTTAGACTATTTTTTTCCCCTTTGGTTTTGTCTGACTCTTTGTGATCCCCCCATTTGGGGTTTTTGTGGCATAGATATTGGAGTAGTTTGCCACTTTCTTCTTCTTCATATATTTTACAGATGAGGAAAACTGAGGTGAACAAAGTTAAGTGGTTTGCTTAGGGTCACACAATGAGGCCAGATTGGAACTCAGAAAGATGAGTCTTCCTGACTCTTGTGCCAGTACTCTATCCACTGTACCACCTTGCTGCCCAATATCATCCACAATTTATATAAAAGGCAAAGTTTCTTTATCATGAGGAGATACTGCAGAAGAAGCTAAACTGAAGTGGTCTCTAAACCCATACAGAAAGGAAGAAAAAAATCAAACTTGGATAATTTGATCAAAGAAAAGTAACTATCTGATTTTATGCCAGTGCAGGTCTGACAGGAGATTCTAAGGTTTCCACTTTCATACTTTTCTCTTTCTTTTCTGTGTAGTAAGTGTCACATGTGGATCATAGTGAAGCAAGACTAGTCTTCTCTAGCATCTCCTCCCCTGCCCTTCTCCAAGGAAGATTTTAATTCCTGCCAGGAGGGAAAGCAGGAGACTGGGGCCAAAAGTTGGCCCCTCTGCTCTCCTCAGAGAGTGTGGGTATCAGACTGGGGTTACCATGAATTCATTGTGATTGCCAAATTTTCATTCTTGGAATCTTTCCAGCCCTTCTGAGCAAAGGTTCCTTTTAAAATTTCAAGCTCTGTAATTCTACCTATCTACCCACTCTAGCTCTCTAAAACCTGTCCTTATAAATCTTAGGGTGCATATAAGATTGATTAACATTCCTTATTCATTACAAAAGTCAAGATGACATGGACTTAATATGACAAATAATCAAGATTCATATCATCTCTAATTCACAGTTCAGGCCAACAGGGTCAGATAGGTACCCAACCCCTGGATGAATGTTTGAACTCTCCTTTCTAGTCTCCCTGAAATAAGTTGGACTAGAGTGTTCTCTCTGGTTCCACCCCATTTTAAATTCACACCTTGATCTGGGCCAGAGATAGATCAAAACCAAGCCATTTTCTTGGGAGGAGCTTGGATGGTTTGCCCAGCTTGAAGTAACTGTAGACTGCCCCTCCTACCCCCATGTATCCCTAGTTGTGCCCAGTGTATTCACATAATAGGCATTTGATAAGTAATTATTTTATAGATGTTGAGTTATCCCTAACTTACTCCTGGTGACTTGAAGCCCTGGAGAAACCTGATTCAATGGAACTAATAACATGATATATCCTGGTAAACTACCCACACTGGAATTGTTCACTTATTAAGACCCGAATGGAGATAGCTGAATCTATTTTTTAAAATAAATTTAATTTTTTCCAATGAACAAAAATCTATTTTTCTCCCTCCCACCTCACTCCTCACCCAGAAAAAAAGAAAAACCAATACCCTTTAAACAAATATACACAGTCAAATTTAAAAAATCCAAATAGTAGTCATATGCAAAAAATTAGAGTTTCATTGTGCTCTCTGTCAAGAGGCAGATAGTATGCTTCATTTTCTGTCCTTTAGAATTATGGCTGGAAATGATGTTGATTAGAGTTTGTCAATCTTTCCAAGTTCTTTTTCTTTACAATGTGGTTGTTATTGTCACCCTTATCCTCCTGGTTCTACTTTCTTTACTCTGCATCAGAATAGGGAAGCTTTCCTAGATTTCTCTTAAATTATTCCTTCCATAATTTCTTATATTTCCATTATACTCCATTATATTCATTATCATATAATTTGCTGAGCTATTCTGAAACTGATGGGCACTCCCTTAGTTTCCAGTTCTTTGTCACCACAAAAAGAGCTGCTATAACTATTTTTATTCATGGAAATCCTTTTCTTCTTTATTTAATCTCTTTGGAGTATACACCTAGTTGTAGTAGGTCTGAATCAAAGAGTATGCACAACTTTGCAACTATGGAGCCTAGTTCCAAATTGCCGCATCTATATTTTAAACTGAACATCAAAAATTAGGGAATCTACAGTCCATATGTCAATAGATCAGTCAACAAGTCTTCATTGGACAGCCATTATAGATCCAGCTGATAAGCAATGCAGAAAGGCAAGAAGTGTAAGACTTGGTTCTGTCCACAAGAAACTTATCATCTAATCAAAGACAAAAGAATACATAAAACAACTGCAAACAATACAAGACAATATCTAATTAAGTGCTAGATTATATAGTACAGACTACTGAAGTGCTCTGGGAGTTCAGAAAGGAGAAGAGGAGGAGAGCTGGAGTAAGCAGAAGAGGCTTCTCAGAGGAAATGGGACTTGTCTTAAAATATGTGTAGGGGGGAAAAGATGTATAGAGTTTGGGTAAGGGAAAGAGAGACAAGAGATTTTTTCAGATGGGGAGAGGGAGGTGGGCTAAAAAATGGCAAAAGTGACTATAATTGATTATTGGGTTTTTTTCTTCACTTAAAAATATTTCCTGAACTACTTGTTAGAGAAGGAAAGGAGTATCTTTCCTGGACCCACCCATAAAGATAGCTGGGATAACTAAGGTTAACAAATGAATCAGGAAGAAAGAAAAAAAACCAAAAACCAAAAACCTCAGAACTTCAAAGCCTCCATCTAGTGTTTATTGTAAAAGACTTCACTGGCTCTCTTAATTGTAAAATCATTTCAAATGAAAAGGAAAGAGAAGTCCTAATATCTGTTAAATGTGTGTGGTTGTTCTTTTATATTAGTCTTTTTCAGTTAAGAAAGAGTTTTAAGAAGTAGTGCCTCTCAAAATGAAAGGTAAGGAAGCACATAAAGTGCAGACGTGATCTCATGTGTTGGGTCAGAAGCAAATGAGAATTCCTTAAATGAAATTCAAATAGAGAACAAAGAAAACTATTTATATACTTTGAAATCTGAGGGGCCTACCTTTTGTTGATCTTAATGATAATAATTATTATATCAGTAATAAAAATTAACATAGATACAACTCTTTCTATATTTATTATATTTACATATAGAATACTTATAAAATACTACTTTTGTGAAATATTTCAATTTATCAGTCAGGAAATATTTATTTTTTAAACCTTTATTTTCTGTCTTAGAATCCATACTGTGTATTGGTTCCAAGGAAGATGAGTGGTAAGGGCTAGGCAACAGGGGTTAAGTGACTTGCCCAGGGTGACATAGCTAGAAAGTGTTCAGTAAACATTTATTAAGTACCTACAATGTGCAAGGCACTGTGCTAAGACTAGGGATTCAAAGAAAGGCCAAAAAGCAAAAACAAAAACCCATCAAAACTAGTTACTGTTCTCAAAGAGCTCATAATCTATGAACAAATAGTTTTTATTTTATTTTTTTAACCCTTAACTTCTGTGTATTGGCTCATAGGTGGAAGAGTGGTAATGGTGTACAATGGGGGTCAAGTGACTTGCTTAGGGTCACACAGCTGGGAAGTGTCTGAGGCCGGATTTGAACCTAGGACCTCCCGTCTCTAGGCCTGACTCTCAATCCACTGAGCTACCCAGCTGCCCTGAACAAATAGTTTTTAGATGAAGAAATCAAAGCTATATCAAACTATATGAAAAAATGCTCTACATCTTTATTGATTAGAGAAAAGCAAATTAAACCAACTCTGAAATATAATCTCATACCCATCAGACTAGCTAAAATGACAAAAGGGAAAAATAACATATGTTGGCAGGGATGTGGGAACATGATACACTGTTGGTGGAAGTATGAACTGGACCACTTTGAAGCATGATCTGGAATTATGCTCAGAGTTATAAAACTGTGTATATCTGTTGACCTAGCAATTATTAGGTTTATTTCCTAATTATCATTTATTTCCTAGTTGTTATATTTATTTCCTAAGGTGATTGGGGAAAAAGGAAAAGAAACTATATGCTCTAAAATGTTAATTGCAGCTCTCTTTGTGGAGGCAAAGAGCTGGAAATAGAAGGGATGCCCATCAATTTGGGACTAGCTAAACACTGTATGACATATGATTGTAATGTGTTTCATAAGAAATGACAAATGGGCTAATTTTGGAAAAATATGAAAAGGCCTACCTGAAATTATGAAGAGTGAAATGAGCAGGACCATTAGAACGTTATATACAGTGACAGAAATATTGTTTGAAAAATGACTTGTGTAGGTCTACTACCTGCAGAGAAAGAACTGATAAATCGAATAAGTAAGACATAGTTTTAAATATACTTATATCTTTTTGTCAAATGATGGAGGGGAGGGGAAAGAGGGAAGGAGTTACATAGATGTTTTAATGTAACAAAATAATTAATAATTAATTTTTTAAAAAAGAACTCACAATCTAATGGGGGATACAACATGAAAATAGCTATGTGTATGATAAATTGGAGATAATCAAATAAGGAGAGGTACTAGCATTAAGGGGAATTGGAAAAGGCTTCCGTTCTTCATAGTCAATCAATCAGCAAGCATTCATGAAACATCTACTATGTGCTGTATTGTGGAAGAGTCCTAGAAGGATGTTAGATGCTACAACCCACCTAGAAACTCCCCAGGGCCAGTGAAGCACAAAAACTCTTGGCTTATGGAAATAGTTTATTTAAAAAAAAATAAAAGGAACTAGTAGTTATGACCCTAAATCTACCCAAACTAACTCCATCCAACTTTCTAAGTCTCCTGGGGAAGAGGAGCCTTTGTTTTCTTCTATAGGCCCTGCTTAATCCTCCCTATGCTATCTAAGAAACCCCTCCAATGTTATCTGACGTAATCTAACTTACTACCAATAATTAATAGGAAAGAAAGAGAAAAAACCTCTGGGTTTGGCTACTACTTTAAGTAACTCAAAGTTATAGATGGAAAGCTTTGAATTACCTTAGCCAATAGGAATTCTGGTAGATGGATCACTTCCAGATAAAGACTGGCCTCAGGGAAATTAGTTTCCTGCAAGCAAACCCTCTAACTGGATGTCAAAGATTTTCTCCACGAAAATCCTGACTTTCCAGGGAGAATCTCTTAAAACAAAACTCCTCTTTTAGCTTGATGGGAATTGTAGGCAGAGACAAAACCTCCCTCCAGCTTGGTCAAAATCCAAGAAGGAAGTGAAGTTCAATTATTTCCAGTTATAGACCTCACAATTCCTTTCCCAGGGCTTCTCTCAAAATTCCCTTCTTTCAACTAACCCTAGAAAACCAGACTATCCCTAACTATATTCCTACAGTGCCAAGTGTTTCACTAGGTGCTGAGAATACATAGACAAAGATGAAATAGTCCCTTCCCTCAAGCAGGTTATAGTCTAAAAAAACAAAAAGGTTAGTGCTAATATTATCTCCATTTTACATAAGGAAACTAAAAAAATGAAAAGGTGAGTGCTAATATTATCTCCATTCTACATAAGGAAACTAAAGCAAAGGGAAGCTATAGAAATTGCCTAGTGTCACATATTTAGAAAGGATCTGAGATGGGATTTTAATAAATGAATTACTAACTCCTAGGACAGGGCTCTAGCCAGGGTTTATTTTTTTTTTATCATCTGCCCCCCCCCCCCATTTTGGAAATCTGGTGAGCTGTTGGATTCCTTCTCGGAATAATGTGTTAAAATACATAAGTTAAAATACATGGGATTACAAAGGAAACCAATTATATTAAAAATAAAAAGTTCATGTACCCCAGCTTAAGAAGCCCTGCTAGTCACTACATCAAACACAGCTTGTAAAAATACAAAAATCAACACATTTCCTTCATGAGAGAGGGGGTGGAAATGTTACCTTGCCTGAGAATGTGTTCATGACAAGCAGCTTTCAAGTCTGGCAAATGCCTCAAATATGTTTCGGTCATTACCTGCTTTGGCACTCAAGTATAGACATTTACTGCTAGGCATTTTGTTTCAACCACATATTATAGCTTAATTAAAAGTGCTTCTTTTAATAGATCAATAGACTTGCTTTTAGGAGGTGCCATAATGACACCTAGACTTTTATACAAAGTGCTAAAAGGTAGTCAGAATGGATGACACACACATGCTCAATAAAGTTTGCACTAAAATGGACGTGACATGGCATGTCATTTTATGTCAGGGTGCACGTAACACAAATCAGAGCTTTCAGAAAAAGAAAGAAAAAGTTAAGCCAATGATCCTTGCCAACTAAAACTAATGGCCCAGCATTCAATTGCTCAGGTGGGTGGGAACGCATATGAAACTTCTTCAAGCTGCTGCTGAACGGGTGTGCACCCAAAGCTTCAAGATTTCTGAATCCTTGCCAGAGGGCTTGGCAAGAGTCTAGGGAGGCATGTTAGAAGGAAGCACAAAAAGAGGAGGAAATTAAAAGTGGGTTGCCATTCTCTGTATACTCGCTCTCTCCCTTCTTTTTTCCCTGCTCTTTTCTCTAGGTCTTTTCTCCCTAAGCCCACTCACCCCCAACAATAAGCACAAGACACCATGCAGTATAGGGATTGCAAAGATATTGGAGTAGGGGAGAGGGAAAGCAACTCAAATTTTCCCCAGAATTACTAAATAAAGTCAACATCATCAAGGAAGTGTACAAAGTGGAAGGTGGTATCAGAGGCTACTGAAGCCATCTGGCAGGAGATAGATCTAGCTCTATCTTTGTATCTATCTACGTATGTATCTGTCCGTATATCCATGTATCTTTTATCTGTGTGTATCATACATAAGTTTCGTGGGACAACTGCTCTAACAGCAAAGAAGCAGTAGGATTGGCCATTCTTCTGCTTTGTCCATGATGGACTGAGTGGGGAGAAAAAGAAGATGGGCTTTCTCATTAGGATTAAATTTACTGATTGAATCACAGCTTTGTATAAAAATCACTCACATCACCATAGCACTTGGTTTACAAAGTGCTTGCCTTTCAACAGCCCTGTAAAGTTGGTAGCATAAGTAGTAGTAGCCATCTTTTCAGGCGGTGAAAATGATGTTCAGATAGTCTAAGTGGTTTGTTTATTATAGTTACATAAAAGGGAAATACTGAGGGAGCATTTGGTCTCTTATGAGTTTCTGACTTTAAGTTGAGTAGAGGTCTATCTATTAGACTGAAGGAGAGGCAGAATATTTTCTTGATTTGAGATTTATAGAATCATAGATTTAGAGGTAGAAGAGATTTTTGTTCTAGTTGTTTTTCACTTGGTTTTGACCCTTTGTGAGCCTATTTAGGGTTTTCTAGGCAAAAATATTGGAGTGATTGGCCAATTCTTAGAGGCCATCTAATTAATACAACACCCTTATTTTATGATGAGAATAGTAAAGTGCAGAGACATGAAATAACTTCCCAAGGGCACATAGGGTAGTCAACGTTAAAGCCAAGATTCAAACCCAGGTTCTCTGATATCAAATCCAGCCCTCCACACCATATTGAATGAATACAGTTGTTAAAGGTAGAAGTAGGCACTGTGGATTGCTTAGAGCTTGGTCAGATATTAAAGATACCAAAGTCATTGAATGCATTCTGGACCAAGACTTTTGTCTTTCCACTGGACTTTGATGACTGGAAGAGTGAGTGAGGCTGGTGACTTTTTGGGACTCTGTTTCACTTTAATCCAATTCATTTGCAAGTCAAGACATCACCCACAACCCAACTTTGTGGTGTCCTTGGTCCTCTTTGAATATGAAGGACAAACAACAACTGCACAACAATGGAAAGAACTGAGATTAGAAGACCTGGACTCTCATTCAGAGCTGTCACTTTCTTAGCTAGGTGACAATGGAGAAGTCTCTTAACCTCAGTTTCCTCATCTATAAAATGGAAATAATATTTTTGTCACCTAGTTTACAGTATTGCAAGGAAAACGTTTTGTGAACTATAAAGTCTGATATAAATGTGAGTTACTATTAAAGACTCCAAATTAAATTTTGCTTATCTCCAGATGAAATTTGAATAGAAAAATAAATCTGCCTTGGAATTCTTAGCATCTGATAATAGACTTACTTCTTAATGATGAAAAATAATGTTCTCTTTCCCTTTCAGGTTTAAAGTTTTGCTATCAGCCTCTTCTATAATTTAGTACAATGGGATAAACAGGTAGTGAATTACCTGTTCCTTTTATGTGTCACAGATTGTTATATATGACTTAGATAAGCTTTCTTCCAAGAATCAACTTGAAGATGATTCAGGTAATGCATTATGATATACTTAGATAGTTAAACACTTCCTATTCAGTGGAACATTAAAATGATTAACTACAGACCAGTGTCATGTTCAATAGTTTTACTATAACCCAGATTTTACCTGGTACCACTCCCCCTTCATGTATGACAAGTCCCCTTTGTGTAAAGCAGTGGTTCCCAAACTTTTTTGGCCTACCGTCCCCTTTCCAGGAAAAAAAATATTACTTAGCCCCCTGGAAATTAATTTTTAAAAATTTTAATAGCAATTAATAGGAAAGATAAATGTACCTGTGGCCATCACCTCCTCCCCTGGATCACTGCAGCACCCACCAGGGGGTGATGGCACCCACTTTGGGAATCACCCGTGTAAAGGCTTCCTGAATCTTCCAAAGAAGTTAGATGAGATGCTCAATAATTTTTCTGAGGACTTGAGAAGTTCATTAATAAAGAACTACAGGTTAGAGTAACCCATTCAAAATTGGATCTTATGCTAAATACAAATTTTATTTGATAATAGATTAAAATTTAATGGCAGAGTTAAATTTTAATTCTGGTCTTTTAATTTCTATTGTTTTGAAAAGATTTTTAATCTAAGACTTTATGTGTGTAAGTTAACACTGAGAAGAATTCATTGCTAGGGATACAAAATCATGCCTCATGTCAGAGAGCTACTAAGTAGAAGAGGCAGGATTTGAATCCACCTTTTCCTGACTCCAAGGATTTGACATTTTAATCCACAGTATTATGGCGCTTCTGACTGAATTACTAGAAAGCATATAAAACACAAGATCAGGTCTGGGGGTAGGGGTGGGGGAGAATCAATAACAAAAGAAAATTGACAGCATCACAGTATTCCTGAATTAAAAGGGAGTTAATGGGCCAACTAATCCATACTGTAGCATGCCACGAATCCCCATTAGAATGAGAGCATCTTGAGGGAAAGGACTGTTTTTGCCTCTCTTTGCATCCTAACAGTATACCACAGTACCTGGCACTTGATGTTGTTCGGCTGAGTCCAATTCTGCGTCACCTGGTGGACCTGACTGTCCATGAGGTTTTCTTGGCAAAGATACTAGAGTGGTTTACCATTTTATTCTCCAGTGGATTAAGGCAAAGAGAGGTTAAGTGACTTGCCTGACAGCTAATAAGTGTCTGGGGTTGGATTTGAATTCAGGTCTTCCTGACCCCAGAACTGTACCTCTACCTGCCACTCAATAAGCACTTAATAAATTCTTGTTAACTGACCAACTGACTGACTATAACATCTTTGATAAGCTATCACCCAGTATTGATTTGAAGATTCCTAGTGAATGGAAACTCACTGTCTCTTATGTTAGCCCATTGTGTAGCTCTAATTACGAGGAGATTTTTTCAAACAAGGATCCTGAAATATATTGATTATTGAAGAGGATTTAGACCTATTCTTTGCTTTCAGGATAAAGCTAGGAGCTATGGTTAGAAGCTACAGAACACATCTAGTTTTTCTTCAATGATCTATATGTTTGAAGACTTCTCCAAGAATAACATAACTACCTCAATACTCCATTTTACCTAAAATATAATAAAAAATACTGTCTTGTATTTGCATGTATCTGTGGGGGGGGGGGGCTTAGGGGGAACAGGTTCCTCAAAGCATCTCTATAGGAATTATTTCTTTTTCTCCCCTCTATGCAGAGCTCCCAATGACTTTCAGGGTGCTAGATTTGACTATATTTCTATACAAAAGCATACAGTTCATCGCTAATTTTCTTGAAGACTAAGAAATATTTTTAAAAATACAATGTTGGAATAAAGGAAGCTTTAATTAAAGGTGGGAAAAGGCATTTCTATTTGTAAGCATGTGGATTACAATGCAATGGAGTCTATTAAGTAAAGTTACCATTTGCTATTTTAAATGGACCACCCCATGGGGGAAGTTAATCAAATTGGACTAAATAGTCATATGGGATATAATCTTTAAAACCACATCTAACACCAAGGCAAAGTGTACCTTCTGTATTCTTCTTTAGAAGTTTATATAGTAATACCCACATGCTGATATCAGCCCATTTGCAAATGGGCTGAATTCCCATCAAAGTGGCAAACAGAGCCTGACAAATGTGAGGGATAGACAAGCTCATGAGACATTAAAAAATGTTGTTTTGGAAACACTTTTTAAAAAAATTTAAAAACAGTTAACGAAAAAAATAAGATTAATGAAAAAACTTCACTTGACTCAAGAAAAATTTATTAAAAGTACATTGATAACAAAAAGCATTTAAAATTTTATCACTAAATTAAATTTAAAATTATCTCTGAAACACAGAGAAATGACATTTTAAAAAACATCAACAATTCATATTAGAGTCTTTCTACTGATACGTCCCTCTTTCCATTCTTCCCTTCCTAATGATTCACATTGCAAGGATCAAGAAGAATCTTTTTTTCTTGTCCTAACAGATACCAATGAAAACAGAAATGATCAGCTAAATAAACAAGCCATTAAGTGAAGAACAAAACTGTCCAGCCTAGGCATAGTCCATTACTTTGCTGATTTTTGATGAACATTAGCCACCTACCTAAGCAGCATTAGCCAGCACACAGAGCAGATTTTTACTGAAATCTCTTGTCCTTGGCTTATATTGATTGCCAATTAAAGAACCTTGAGAATCATTCAAGGCAGCGTTGATTCATGTATTTTTACACATTTGTACAATATCCTTTTTTGTGTTCTGGTTTCACACTCATCAGCAGGTTAACTTTTGACTAAAAATGACAAATCTTGAGTTTGTGATATTTTGAAACTAAGCGCTCTTCAAGTTACTGGATTTCTTTTCTGGTTATGCCTACTGAGTCCAAGTACTTGAGCCAAACATCCAGCACAGTGTTGGAAAATGTACACACACACACACACACACACACACACACACACACACACACACACACACACGCCTTCATATCCTAGTGGCTGGACATGCTGGAATTTCAAATTTTTGTTCACTGCCCGTAGTGACCTCAGTGTTTTCAAAAAGAACAGAAAAAAATCTGATAGAACAGCGAGTTAAAGTAACTCACAGAACAAATAAACTAGCAAGTGTATCTAATAATTGCCTGGGTTCAGCATTTTTCTGCGATAAATGAGTAAACTTTAAATGTATCTCTGAGATGTACTATCACAGGCATTGCCATGGGCAAGTTTTATCCAATGATGAAACAGCAAGGCCTAGTGAGATAAAGATGATAGAAGGGGTACTATCAGGTGGCAGCTGGGTAATTACAACTCTCTATTTGGGCTCTGTAGTGATGCTGCATGTGATAAGTGGAGAATAATGAAGAAAAAGGAGTAGTGATAATGCAGAAGCTAAATGGTAGAAAATAGCCTATCATAACCCACAGCCCTCTCAGTGCCTATGGGGACTTTGAACTATCTTCTTCAGTTTTCAACCACAGAAAAAATACTCTCTCTTTCTTCTTCCTTTGCTAAATTTATGTCTGGTGGGACAAAAGGAAAAACTGAAAGGAAATCAAGGGTATGTGAAGAGAATATGACCTTTGCAAATAACTCTGAAGGTCACTGTGTAATTATTCTAAAATAAAAGTATCCTGTAATCTTCTCCGCACCCACAAAAGATGCAAGAACATTTTTTTAATGTGATTCTGAACAATTTTGTTGGGGATCATGGTTTATAAAAGGTCAACTAAAGTATTTCTAATTATAGCTTGTCAGACCCAGCCTCAGAAGAACACAAATGCCATTTGTTACTATTGAGTCGAACTTTGATTAAAGCAAGAGACAAGCCAAAGACAAATGCATTACGTGTAAGGAAAATGCTGCTTCCCGGGCAGAAGTGGCCAGAATTGGAGTTCACGGATTCGGAACAAAACATCCATGACAAAAACTGATTCGAGGATAGCTTACCCCTGGTCCTTTGGCTTTAAACAATAGCCTACCTATGGATTTTATAGTTACCAATAGGAGGCATTTAGATTATTTTAAAGAAAGAAATGTAAAGCTATCCTGAGCCCTCTGATAGACTCATTTAAGGAAAAGAAAAAGGGGAGAAAATGATGAAGGAATGATTAATTCATATACTGACTTGATGCATCAATAAGACTGTCTGTAGTCATGAAAAACTGTGGTAATTTCGAAATGCTCATGACTCTGGTATAGGCTGTATGACCCAAAGAATCATTCCAAGAGAAACAAGTTCAAAACATTCCTTGTTCTGTTTCCACTCTAGTACATCCTCCTCCACTCAGCTATCAAAGTAATCTTCCTAAAAATCAGGTCTGACCATGTTGCTTCTCTGTTCAATAAACTCCAGTGGCTCCCTATTACTCCAAGATCAACCATAAAAACTTCTCTTTAACTGAAAAAAAAATGAAATATAGATATACAATGACAAATAATACTGACTGGTTTTGTGTGTATGTGTATGTTTCTTCATTCACTGTTTAGTTTTTTTTAATTTTATTTAATTTCATTTTCCCCCAATACACATAGAGACAAATTCCAACATTTTAAAAAGAATTTTGAGTCTCAAATCCTATCCTTTCCCATCTCTAACCCCACAGCTGAGATGGTAAGCAATCCAATACAGATTTTACATGTATAATTATATAAAACATTTTTCCATAGTAATCCTTTTGTGGAAGGAAACTTGGACAAAAAAATTAAGAAAGAAAGTGAAAAAAAATTTTCTGTCTAGATTCACACTCCATCAGTTCTTTCTCTGGAAGCAGATGGCATTTTTTAGTATGAATCTCTGGCGATTCTTTTGAATCATTGTATTGTTGGAATAGCTAAGTTTTTCACGGCTGTTCATCATGTTTACAATATTGTTGTCACCGTGTACATTGTTTTTGTGGTTTACTTATTTCGCTCTGCTTCAGTTTATGTAAGTCTATCCAGGTTTTTCTGAATTCCCCCTACTTGTCATTTCTTATAGCACAATATCACATACTATACAATCACATACTATAATGGTGATGGCAAAACTATGACACATGTGCCAGCACTGACACGCATAGCCATTTTCGATAACACACGGCTGTATGCGGCTACATACAGAGAAGTATGGAGCCACATGCCGAGGATGAAACATTTGCTCTAGTGTAGTGTAGACACTCTATGCACTATAGATGACAATGCTACCTATATTAATTTATCTATTTTGGTTTATTAAATACAGTCATATATTACAATTATACATGTTTGTTATTTAAACTATAAATATTGCAAAATTATGTTGTTTTTTCTCAAAGTGACACACTACCTGAGTTATGCTCATTTTTTTTGGTGAATTTTGACACACCAAGCTCCAAAGGTGGCCCATCACTGTACTATAACTTGTGCAGCCATTTCCAGATTGATGGGTATCCCCTCAATTTCTAGACCTTTGCCCCCACAAAAGAGCTGTTTTAAATATTTTTGTACATATGGATCCTTCCCCTTTATGTTTTTTTTTAAAATCTATTTGGGATACAAACCTAGTATTGGTAAAGGTATTTACTGTTTTATAGCCCTTTGGGCATAAGTCTGCATTGCTCTCCAGAATAGTTGAGTACATTCACAACTCCCCCAGCAGTGCATTAGTGTCTCAATTTTTCCACTCCTCCCCTCTAAGTTTTATCATTTTCCTTTTCTGTCATAATAGCCATTCTGATAGGTGTGGAGTAGTACCTCAGAGTTGTTTTAATTTACATTTCTCTAATTAATAATGATTGAGAGCATTTTTTGCACATCTATAGAGCTTTAATTACTTTGTCTGAGAACTGCCTGTTCACATGTTTTGACAATTTATCGTTTGGAGAATGGCTTGTATTCTTATACATTTTGCTCATTTCTCTATGTATTTGAGAAATGAGGCCTTTATTAGATAGACTTGATGTAAAAAAAATTTTTCCACCATGATTACTGTGTATTACTCTCCATCTTATTTCTACTCACCCCATTTGCCCTTTTCTCTATCCTTTCATTCTGTCCATCCTCAAAAGTGTTTAGCTTCTGACTACCACATCTCTTAATTTGCCTTCTTTTCTATCAACCTTACCTGCATCTCCTTCCCCTCCTACTTTCCTATAGGGTAAGATAGATTTCTATACTTAATTGATTGTGCGTGTTCTTCCCTCTTTGAGCCAATTTGATGAGAGTAAGGTTCCAGTGTTTTCCCCATCTCCTCTGTCTTCCTTTCAATGGTAAAAGCTCTTTCATACCTCTTCTATGTGAGATAATTTACCCTATTCTTTATCCCTTCCTCCTTCTCCAATGCCTTCCTCTTTCTCATGCCTTAATTTTACTTTGTTACATCCCATACTTGCCCTCTGCCTGTGTATACTACTACTAACAGTCCTAATAATGATAAAGTTCTTAGAAGTTATAAGAATAATATTCCCAAGTAGGTATATAAAAAGTTTAACCTCATTCAATGTCTTTTTTGTTATTTTTTTTCCAGTTTAGCTTTTTATGCTTCTCTTGAGTCTTGTATTTGAGAGTTAAATTTTCTTTTCAGCTCTGGTCTTTTCATCAGGCGTACTTGAAAGTTCTTTGTTTCATTGAATACCCATTTCCCCCCTGAAGGAATATGCTCATTTTTGTTGAGAAGGTGATTCTTGGTTAAAATATAGCTCCTTTGCCTTCTAGAATATCATATTGTAGGCTCTCCAATCTTTTAATGTAGAAGCTGCTAAATTTTGTGTCATTCTGACTTTAGTTCCATGATATTTAAATTGTTTCTTTTTGGCTGTTTGCAATATTTTCTCCTTGACCTGGGAGTTCTGGGATTTGGCTAAGATATTCCTGGGAGTTATCTTTTTGGGAACTCTTACAGGAGGTGATTGGTAGATTTTTTCCATTTCTATTCTATGCTCTGGGTTCTAGAATATCAGAATAGTTTTCCTTGATTATATTGGGGAAAAAAAGATGTCTAAGTTCTTTTTTTTTATCATAACTTTCAAATAGTCCAGTAACTCTTAGTCTCCTGGATTGATTTTTTTAGGTCAGTTGTTTTTTTTAATATTTTATTTTTTAGAAAAATTTTCCATGGTTACATGAATCATGTTTTTACTTTTCCCTTCACCCCCCCCCCCTTTAAGCCCCTCCATAGCCAACACGCATTTCCACTGGTTTTATCACTTGTTTTTCCAAAGAGAAACTTCAGATTGTCTTCTATTTTTTCATTCTTTTGACTTTGATCATTTCTTGATGTTGCATGGAGTCATTAGCTTCTACTTGCCTGATTCTAATTTTTGAGGCATTATTTTCTTTGGTAAGCTTTTGCCCTTTCTTTTCTATTTAGTCAATTCTATGTTAAAAAAAATTCTTTTCCTCAGTAAATTTTTGTACTTCTTTTTACATATGACCAATTTTGCCTTTTAAAAAGTTCTTCTACTCACTGATGATTTGTAAATCTTTTTCCATTTGGCAAATTCTGCTTTTTAAGGAGTTCTCTTCAGAGGATTTTTGTGACCTCATTTACCAAATGACCTATTCTATTTTTTAAGGTATTATTTTCACCAGTATTTTTGTGCTCTTTTTTTTTTTTTTTTTTACCAATCTGTTCATGCCTTTACCCCCATGATTTTCATGTATCACTCTCATTTCTTTTCCCAATTTTTCTTTTATTCCCTTATTTGATTTTAAAAATTCTTTTTGAGCTCCTCCATTAGTTCTTTTTGGACTTGAGAGCAACTCATATTTTCCTTGTAGGCTTTAGATATAGCAGTATTGACTTTGCTGTCTTTTTCTGAGTTTGTGCTTTGGTTTTTCCTATTACTTAAATAGCTTTCTATGTTGAGTTTCTTTTTTTGTTGTTTGCTCATTTTCTAACATTTTTCATCTCTTTTAACTAAAACAACTTAAAATTGGGTTCTGTAACTGTGGTGAAGGGAGCACTATTCAAAGCTTCAGATTCTTTGTGCAGCTGCCTTTAGAGCTAGCTCTGGGGAATCTATCAGTTTTTAGTTCTTTTTAGGTGATGATCTAAGGAGAGGTGTGTTTAACACAGTCTGTGCTTTGGTTTGTGAGCAACCAAAAGCACTCTTTTCTGTTTTGGAACTGTGACCCAGGTCATCTGTTCTCCTGCATTCACAAGCACTGGTGTGTGCTAGTGTTCCTCCTCCTCCTGAGATTGTGATCCAAGACTGTGACCTGGATCTGTGTATGGGCAATAAAAGAAAAGTCTTAAACCCAGAACCAGAAAAGGGACCCCTTCAATCTTTTTTTGAGCAGTTGTCCAATTCTCCTTGTCATCTGTGATTGAGAGCTCCAGAAATTTTTGCTGCCAATTTGGCTGCTCCCAAGGCCTCTTGCCATGGTAGAAGCTGCCTCCCTGTGCTGCTTTGTGCTCTAATCCCACCCTAGTGCAATAGTGCCAATAGATGGCAATTTATAACAGCATTCTAAGTTTTGGGGGGCTGAAAAATTATTTCCAGTCTTTTTGGAAGTTATGCTGCTCTAGAATTCATTTTGAGGTGTTATATCATAGTTGTTTGGAGAGTAATTTGGTAGAAATTGGGTGGGCCTATGTACCTTCTCTGCTATCTTGGCTCCAATAACACTGACTGTTGACAACACAGGTTTTATCTAAACCAGACTTGGGGTGAAAAAGTATAATCTATATTGTGATCAATATGGATATTTTTAGTAATTATCTTTCCAAATCATGAAATCATGTTCTTGTGGTTTACAGATAGAATTTAAGCTTATCTTATAACCAAGTAATACTATCCAAATAAAATGCAAGCCGATTATTTAAGCCTCAAATTTTCATTTTTAAATTATCCATTATATAGCCCCACCTAGATGAATCCCTCATCAACTCTTTCCTAAACAACAGCAATATACTCTTAATTGTTCTCCCTGCTTCAATTCTTACCACTCTTCACTCCCATTCTCTATACAGTTGCCAAATTATTATTTTTAAAGCATAAGGTTTGACCATGTTTCTTCTCTCAAGAAAATTCTGTGGCTCCCTATGACCTTTAGGATAAAATATAAACTTCACTGTTTGACATTTAAAGTCTTTAACAATCAGGCTTTAATCTGTCTTTCCACACTGATCTCACATTAGTTCTTCTTTTGAACTCTACAATATAGCCAAATTGGTTCCCACTTAGAACCTTCCATCTTTGGCCATTGTGTTTTTGTATAGGCTTTCTCCCATGCCTGGAATACTCACTATCATCACCTCTTTTATTTTTCTTTTTTTTTTTAAACATTTATTGATATTTTATTTTTTAGAAAAGTTAACATGGTTGCATAATTCTTGCTCTTACTTTCCCCTTCACCCCCTGAGCTCCTCCCCCCATCATGGCTGATGCGTATTTCCACTGGTTTTAACATGTGTCATTGATCAAGACCTATTTCCAAATTATTGATAGTTGCATTGGTGTGGTAGTTTTGAGCCCAAATCCCCAATCATTTCAGCCTCAATCCATGTGTTCAAGCAGTTGTTTTTCTTCTGTTTCCACTCCTGTAGTTCTTCCTCTGAATGTGGGTAGCATTCTTTTCCATAAATCCCTCAGAGCTGTCCTGGGTCATTGCATTGCTGCTAGTACAGAAGTTCATTACATTCTATTTTACCACAGTGTATTGGTCTCTGTGTACAATGTTCTTCTGGCTCTGCATCAATTCCTGGAGGTCTTTCCAGTTCACATGGAATTCCTCCAGTTTATTATTCCTTTGAGCACAATAGTATTCCATCACCAGCATATACCACAATTTGTTCAGCCATTCCCCAATTGAAGGGCATGCCCTCATTTTCCAGTTTTTTGCCACCACAAAAAGCGCAGCTATGAATATTTTCGTACAAGTCTGTTTATCTATGATTTCTTTGGGGTACGAACCCAACAATGGTATGGCTGGATCAAAGGGCAGGCATTCTTTTATAGCCCTTTGAACATAGTTCCAAATTGCCAGCCAGAATGGTTGGATCAGTTCACAACTCTACCAGCAATGCATTAATGTCCCAGTTTTGCCACATCCCCTCCAGCATTCATTACTCTCCCCTTCTTTCATTTTAGCCAATCTGCTAGGTATGAGGTGATACCTCAGAGTTGTTTTGATTTGCATTTCTCTAATTATTAGAGATTTAGAACACTTTCTCATGTGCTTATTGATACTTTTGATTTCTTTATCTGAAAATTGCCTATTCATGTCTCTTGCCCATTTATCAATTGGGGAATGGCTTGATTTTTTATACAATTGGTTTAACTCCTTGTATATTTGAGTAATTAGACCCCTGTCAGAGTTTTTTGTTATAAAGATTTTTTCCCAATTTGTTGTTTCCCTTTTGATTTTGTCTACATTGTTTTTGTTTGTACAAAAGCTTTTTAGTTTGATATAATCAAAATTATTTATTTTACATTTTGTAATTTTCTTTAACTCTTGCTTGGTTTTAAAATCTTTCCTTTCCCAGAGATCTGACAAGTAAACTATTCTGTGTTCACTTAACTTATTTATAGTTTCCCTCTTTATATTCAAGTCATTCACCCATTCTGAATTTATCTTGGTGTAGGGTGTGAGATGTTATCTAAACCTAATCTCTCCCATATTGTTTTCCAAATTTCCCAGCATTTTTTGTCAAATAGTGGATTTCTGTCCCAAAGGTTGGGCTCTTTGGGTTTATCATACCCTGTCTTGCTGATGTCACTCACCCCAAGTCTATACCACTGATCCTCCCTTCTGTCTCTTAGCAAGTACCATACCATTTTGATGACCACTGCTTTATAGTACAGTTTAATATCTGGTACTGCTAGGCCCCCTTCCTTCACATTTTTTTTCATTATTTCCCTTGATATTCTTGATCTTTTGTTATTCCAGATGAACTTTGTTATAGTTTTTCCTAATTCAGTAAAAAAGTTTTTTGGTGGTTTGATAGGTATGGCGCTAAATAGGTAAATTAATTTGGGTAGAATGGTCATTTTTATTATATTAGCTCATCCTACTCATGAGCAATCAATATTTTTCCAATTGTTTAGATCTAGTTTTAATTGTTTGGAAAGTGTTTTGTAGCTGTTTTCATATAATTCCTGTGTTTGTTTTGGTAGATAGATTCCTAATTATTTTATATTGTCTAGAGTGATTTTAAATGGTGTTAGTCAACCCTGAACATCCCCTCCACCCTCCAGGAGCCCTTAAAATGTTTGTTCCCTTCCCTTTTGTATCTTCAGCACCTAGCAGACTACTTGGTACATTTCATAAATTCATTTTTAATTACATTGAATTAAAAGAAATCCTTCTCAATGACCAGAAAAGAATGTTTGCTTCTTCTGCGTATTTAAGTTGAAGACTAAAATAGCCCAGAATCTAATCTAATAATAAACTTTTCTGAAACAATTCAGGAAGAGAGTAGCAATGACCTATCAAACTCTACCTAGTGCTTGGGTGTGAGAATTTTCTAGGTCTGCATTTTGAAAATGATTTACTCCTTATTTGGTGTACAGTAGACACATATTAAAATCTTGAGCTAAATTTAATTGATTCTTGCTTGACTCAGTAGTTAAAGGGCCAAACAAAACTTGGATTCCATTGTACCATGTCCTTAGCAACTTTGGTGTGGCCATCTTGACTGAATTTTTTCTTACTTACTGATGTCTAACCTGTTGGCTGACTAAATTGATCAGTTACTAACTAGCCAATAATAGGCCAATTCAGTCTGAACATTCAACTTGTCTGTGTATAAAAACATAACTTGAGTTTCCATTTCTTTGCCTATTAGTTTGGTATAATAATATTCTCTTATATCATTGTGAAGACTTAAGAAAAGTAATTATAAATCTCTATGTAAATGTAAGAGTATTAGACAAAAACCATTACAATAACTTTCCTTTCTGCCTTTCTTTAAAAAACAAAACAAAATTTATCTTTTGTCTTAATATTCATTCTAAGACAAAAAAAGCAAAGATAAAAAAAGTGGATACATTCAAACAAAATTCATATTTTAAAGAAATGAATAAGGTTGGAGATAAAGGTTTTAATTCAGAAACAAAAGGGCAGGCAAAGAGAAGAGGGTTATCTGGAGGAGGCCCAAGTGAGGATCAGGCCAGCCATCTGGGCTTGACCTGGAAGAAGCTTCCAAGACAAAAGGGTAATTAATATTGATACTTAAGATTTGATCATGAGTACTTCAGAGTCTAAGACCAGTCCAGCCTGGGACTCCTGCCTTGGGCAAATTCCCAACATGACTGAGGCCAGATTTGAACCAAGTCCTCTTGAACTCTAGGCCTGGCACTCTATTGACAATGCTATCTAGCTGCTTCTCTTTGCCTTTCCAACCTACAGTTTATATCAAGTGTAGAGTCCAAGATCTTAACATTCTTACTTCAAAACTTAGATTATAATTTCTTCCTAGGATTTCTTTTTTTCTTGGACAATGGGTGGCTTTCTCTTCTATCTATATTTCAGGATATTCTCCTGGGGAAATAAACCATCATGCATGTCATAATTATTCACCACTCCTCACTGGTCTTTTGCCAAAGTTCTTTCTCTTATTAAATCCATTTGTGTTTATGGAGTTGAAGACAAAAACAAGTTTTCTGAACAACTCCTGATCCTGCCCTCAAGATACGCATGTGTGATGTTGTTAAATTTTAGTGGAAGTTACACATCTTAGAGCATAAAAATCTGATCTATTAACCAGCTAATTATGTCTCACTTATTTTCTGTTATGGACTCTTTTGTTATATTTTTATATCCACCTGTCAGAATGAAATGTAGGTGATACTCTTACTAGCTTCTTGTATATCCTTTTAAAAATTGTGAAGCACTGGTTATTTCCAAGGTCAGAATAGCCTCATTTGGTAGGAAGGGATCAGAATTAAAGGAGCATATGTTGGCAGCCTAAAAGAAATGCCTGAATTTGACCCATCATGGCTTTTTAATGTTCACAATTTCAAATAGACTAATCTTTAGATGGCCTCCTTTTTTTTGGTTTGAATTCTTTTACCCCTAAAAATTGGCAGTTGGTTTGGGGAAACATATAACCAGAGCTGTAACTAGGAGAAAGCCACCTGAGCTTTGCCCCAGGGAGGAAAATGTAAAGGATACCAGCATTACAATCCTGAAGGGTATTTCCCCCCTTTGCCAAGTTCTGTTCCCATGGCAGTAGGGGTAGTAGCCTTATTCTTGAAAAGGGTTCCGCCCCTCTTGAACCCCACTATTTCATCAGTGGCAACCTCATCCTAGGAGTACTTCTTCCATCATCACTTAGAAACCTCATGGTGGTAAGGATATCAATAGCTTTCCTTCCCTGCTAAATGAAGAAGGCTAGGGGAAGCTCAGAACTCCTGAGTCACACCATTAGAGTTTTGACCTATAGGTCAAAAGTCCTTTTGCTCTGTTGGCAGGGAGTTCAAATATCAACTAGCCATGAATTTCCCAGGTTATACCTTGCCCCAAATTCCCTGATCCCACTCCACTAATATCTGTTACTGCTTGACCCAAATAAGAATCCTATAAAAATCTAGTTTACTTCATTAGTTTTAGGCACCTAATTCTATCCAGAACCCCTGTGGATTGCCCTTATCCATCCTCCCTGACTGCCCCATGGTCTGGTAAGTCCCTCCTTTCAATAAAGCTTGCTTAATTTTCTTTCTGCCAGTTTCCATCTTGTGCTCTGTTTTGTCTTGTGGTCCTCTGCTTCCCAGCTGTGGCAGTTTTCTCCTTAGAGATGAGAACTCCTTAGAGTCAGCTGTTGCCCCAGACTAATGAACAAGTGCTGAACTGGGAGCTCTGTACCCCATTGGTAAGGGCTCCCTTCTTCCTTCCTCCACTGTCGTGACTAGGGGGTTCCACCCTGAAACATCCTTTTCATCTGACATGGTAAGTGGAAGCCAAGAGAGATTTCTACCTTTCCTTACTTTGGAGTCACAAATGCAGTAAATCACCTAGGTCAGGGTTGGCGAACCTTTTCTGAGTTTGAGTGCCCAGAGGGCAAATTCAAGCTGTCTGTGAGCCCCCTGATTACTGGAGAGAGCTAAGGGAGGAAGTACTTGCTTTGGGCAGCTGGACAGAGGGGTGGAGCATGCAAAAAATTTAGAGCCACTCTGGGAGTGCCATGTCTTTCCCAATGCTGACCTAGGATGTTCCTTCTATCTCCCAGTGGTCACACGGTAGGTCCATGTTGCTGAACCTCTGGCACATGGTCTGGAGGGGGCTGCTCCTCTCCCACTCTCCACTGTGCCTAAGGACATTTCTCATATCACCCTCCCCTCTGCCCAGCAGCCCAATAGGAGTGTGTCCTCCCTCCCTGTCTGGGGGTAAGGTAGCCGTTCACATATATGAGGGTGCAATTTGGGCACTTGGCCTCTAAAAGGTTCTCCATCACTGCTCTAGATGATCCCACTTAAATCTCAAGGCCCTTTCACTCACCTCAGATGTAAAAATATAAAGTTTTAGCTCTGAAAAATGTAGTCAAGATCTACTGAATTCAATCAATTCTGTGAAAACCTCAGCCAGACAAGACAACTAGTTAGTTGGGTAGGTACTGGGCTCTTAGAAAAACAGTGCATTTTATTCATTCAAGAAATTATAGGCTGAATACATTCCCTATTGCCAAAAAAGCTATGTTCAAAAACTGGACACTCCATGGACAGATGGTTTCAGCCAAAGGCAAAATAAGAAGGAAAGATTTGCCCCTAAATGATTTTCCTTCTAGGACAGGTAGTCCCAGTTGAGTGAAATGTCCTGGTAAAGTGACAGGAGAGACACAAATGAAGAGGAAAGCTGCTGGTGACATTTGGGAGTGATATCTTACATCGTGTTCAAAAGCTGATATGATTTACCCTCCAACTCTGCTAATCTCCCACACTTCAACTGGCTTAAGTTCTTTAAGTAAGTAAGATGAAACTACAGATCAAATTGGGCTGATAGGAGAACTGACTCTCCTCAAGAAACTTCAAGATCATCAGTGGGTCTATTGCTTTCGAAGCACATTTCCAATGAAAGTTATAATAATAGCTGGGGACCATAATCATAACAATAATCATCATTAACAATATTAATACTAATACTTGGCACTTACCCATTGCCTTTCATCTATGGACTTGAGAGTTCTTTTCACAAACATTAATTAAGTCTACCAACATCTTTGGAAGGTAGATATTAAAAAAGAAATTATGAACTAAAGCAATGCTTGGAATCCAAAGGGGTATCAGGAAAGAATGAATGGCACAAAGGGGACAAATGACAAAGGCCTGTTTTCCCACCAAATTCTTCACTCTCACTGTAAACACTGCTATTTGTTCACTTGATCAAATGGCTGGTGAGATTGAATACAATTACCAGGAGACTACCAGTTGATTGAGTGGATGGCAGGCAGCTATGTGGAATGCTGGAATCACAGTTAGCTGTGATTACTGAAGCAGACCTCCCTTAAGTGTTCCTGATTAGGAAAGTTTCCCATAAAGGTGGACTGCCAAGGAAATGAAACTGTTTGGCCTTGAGGACCCAGATTCAGCCCCAAATACTATCAACTTTCAATAGGCCAGAAATTTGGCTCCTAAAAACAATTTTGTGCTTGAGTTTAAGTGATAGGAAAAATTGATCAGCAGGGGTTTTTTCCCAAAAATATATGGGTCACACTTGGGCCAAATTGGCACATTTCTATTTTCTGAGAGAGCTCTTGGGAATCTGCTAATAGAAGAAGTGCATGGAGTTTATTGCAAATATAAGTTAAACAGGTGCCACAGGAACTGACTGGAAAGAGTTGGATGGCCATCTCTGCAGTAGGTTTCCAGTGATATTGCTTCCAAGTTTAAACAGAAAAAAAAGAAAGAAGAAAAGAATATTGCTTTAATATATAACCAATCAACAAATATTTATTAAGGATAGACTGTGTGCCAAGCATTGTGATGGGCACAACGGACAAAAGTATAAAGAATAAAACAATTCCTACTTACAAGAAAGATTTATCTTTTGGAAGCTTATTGCTTCTTTAAAGGAAGAAAAGGATTTCATGGCTTAATGAGTTCTCTAGACAGGAGTCAAGAAGTTTTGCATTTAAGTCCTACTTCTGAGTCATTCTGCCTTTGTGACACTGGGCAAATCATTTAACCTCTCAGTTTTTTGAAGCATCTTTCTAAAACTATAAGTCTAAATTATAGAGCACTTGCTATTTACTTAGTAATTGTTGAATTGCATACCCTTTCCAAATAAGCAAATTGTTCCAAACTAACTTGGGAGGGGGTGCATTTCTGGTATGTGTCATTTTTTCCTTCAGTATAAAATTTCAGAGATATTTTCCACTTTTATAATTAAAATCCCATCTAACTGTTCTCAGTTTCATCTTATAGGGAAGTAAGTAGTCAAGGAAAAGCAATACACTATTTGGATATAGGAAATCCAGTAATAAATTCAGAACATCATAGAGTAAATGGATTGTAATCATTTGCTAGTGTCCAAAGATCCTCAAAATGCCTAACTTTATTTTTTTTTTTTTTGCTTTTCTCTAGGTTGCTTGGGAAAATGTGTGAGACTATTTATAAAGAGAATAAATAGTGCATGTATGTCTGAGGTAGATAAACCACCATTTTGGCTGTCCAAGACAGTGTCTTGGTAGGTAAAGGTGGAAGTTCATTTTTAAAAAGAAAGCTCAATATTGTAGTCTACCTTCCCAAATCCACTGCCCAACACACTCGACTTGATCCTGGTGTGTGTTCTCCAAAACCTTTATCATTATCTGCTGGCTACCATCTCCTCCATTTTTCACTTTAAAATTTTTGTCTGCCTATAGTGTCTTCAACCTAGAAATTAGCCTGGCGTAGGTCATACTTAGATGATAACTCCACCAGTGAAGATTATCTTATTTTTAAGGTCATTCCCAATTCATTTTTAGGAATTTCATTAGTGGTGATTTTCATTAGTGACACAATTGCTAATTGGCTCAATCCAGATGCCTTTTTCTACAAGAATAACTAAAATTACTTTTTTAAAAAGGCAGCTCATAGAATACAGTCTGTCACATCATAGAGAATAAGGAAAAGCTGTGATTTAGAAAGTCTTTCTTTGGTAGACCTCAGTTTCAGTTCCATTGCCATCATTTAAAGCCTCTTTTGAGACCTCTGTTTTCCTTCTTTCAGGTACAAAATGTAGTTGAAATGATGATTGGCAAATTATCTGCAAAGCATCTTTTAATTGATCTACCGGTAGGCAATATATTGCATAGAACATACTTAACAAATGCTCATTGGTTGCTCTCCCACCCTAACTACTTTGTATTTATTTTGTGTTTGTTATGTATATATATACTTGTCCAGGGTGTCCAAGAAGTCTTAAGTTTCAATAGGTTAAAAAATGTACTAAGGCTTTGGGGATATCCTATATAGGTTCATGTTGTTTTCTGCTGGAAGCCAATAAGAGAATAGATAAAAATCTGAGACCCCTCTTTTGACCCCTTTTGTGATCCTTGTGATTTCTTGCTGAAAAGTATTGTGGCCTTATTGAAAAGCTTTAAGTTCCTAGCTAACCAGCAATTAAAAGGGTTAACACAGTTCCCCTTTGGCCAGGAATGCAGCTGCCTGGTATAGCCGAGGCCAAAACCTTAGCAGGGACAATTCAACCCTGGGAAAAATATTCCCAGACTTCACTTTCTGATAAGAACCCAGTCAAAATTCAGCCTTGGCCTTGTTCTATTCTGAAGCCAATGAGACCTTTTGTGTTTTGATATGACATAATTTGTAACTTCTGCACATCTGCAAAGTTTTGGGGGGGTTCTTTTGTGTGAAATGAGTCTTGAAATATATATATAAAATAAACTCCATGCTCCTGGAGACAGAGCTGGAAGCATGAGCTAAAAGATCTCAGTATCCTTTACTTCCTTATCAACTAAACTGTCTTTATCAGACTATCAGAGATGATAAAGAGATCTCCAGAGTTTTCTCCAATTGAATGTAAAAGTTCAAGAGTAAAGGGCTGGCTCGAGTGTTCATATTTGTCTCTAATGTCAAACACATGCCTGGTGCATAGTAGACATTTAATAAATCCCACTAATTTCCTGATTATCAAAACCTGTACTCAGAAAAGAATCTGAATATTGGATGATATTTCAACTCCAAACTCTGTGACTTAATTCCAGTGTGACCTTGATTGGATCCCTTAGCCTCTCTCGTCCTCAGTTTAATCATCTATAAAATGGAGAGCAAGGTACGTGGATTTGATGACTGTTGGAGTCCCCTGAAACTCTAAATCTTGGAAATAATCATTTATACTGTAGTGTGAATTTGTCGATGTACTGTCTCTACTGAGGTAGTTGTGTTTTTTCTAGTTGGGGAGTAAAAGACTTTGCAAATTGTAAAAGAAATTTGGGGCATGTGAACCAGTGAGATAGTTATTTATGGGCCAGAAATCTCCTCCTCATACCCCTGAAATCATACCACAAAGGTATCCAATCATCTACCAGCTTGAGTAGTTAGAGACATGGAGAGGTTAAATGCCAGTCCCTGAAAAGTCATTATTGTTTCTTCTTTCCAAAAATGTGGTTAAAAATAACAAAGTTAGTGGCAGATCATTAGAATATTGCTTTGTACTTATATAGATTCTTTATGTAGTATATAGGACCTTTCATCTGGGAAGCTTAAAGCATTTAATGAGCATTAACTCATTAATCCCTGAGAGAGAGGTAGCAAGCAGTCATCATCCTTATTTTACAGCTGAGGAAATTGAGGCATGGAGCAATTAAATGGTTTGCTTAAGGTCACCAATCAAATAATTGCTGTATGGACAAGCAGTGATTACTTATTACTAAAATAGGACCCTCTGTTCCAAAGAGATCACTGCTAGCTTCACTTCTTCCTATCACTCTTTTTCACAGTCGAAGAAAGTTGATCCAGGGGAAAGAGGGATGAATTTGGAGTCAGAGATTGTGTGCTCAAATTCGAGCTCTGTCCATTTACTCACTGTGAGTCCTTGGGCAAAAAAAATGAGGAGGTTGGACTTGAAGACCTCTGAAGTCCCTTCTAGTTCCAGACCTATCAAGCTAATCAAGTATTTATTTATTTGTTTGTTTATTTATTTTAAACCGTTAACTTCTGTGTATTGGCTCCTAGGTGGAAGAGTGGTAAGGGTGGGCAATGGGGTAATCAAGTATTTATTTACACTTACTATATACAAGTCACTATGCTATATGCAAAGACAGTTCTTGTCGACAGAGAGCAAATATTCTAATAAAGAAGATAACATAAAAATCAGAACACACAAGATAAATTCAGAATAGATGGAAGGAAATCTTAGAAGTGGTGACAGAAACAGGTGGAAAAACCAAGAAAGACCTCTTGGAGGAAGTGGTACTTGAGTTGAATCTTAAAGGAAGCCAGAGAGTCAAAGAATCAGAGACTGTGGGGAAAGCAGCCTAGATATGGGGAACAGCTAATGCAAAGACATGAACATCATGTGTGAATAATAGCTAATAGTGCAGTTTGTCTGGACCACAAAGCATATGGAGGAGAAGAGAATGACAAAAGACTAGACATGTAAAATGTCTTCAGGTTGTGATGAGCTTTAAATGCCAAAGAACTTGCTATTTAACCCTGGAAGTAATGGCAGTCACTGGAGCTTATTTGGCAGGAGGAGAGGGTTTGCATAGTCAGACCTCTGCTTTAGGAGAATGACTTCAGTAGCTGAGAAAAGGACAGATTGTAAAGGGGAGAGAGACCTGAGGCACCTACAATGCTATTGCAAAAGTACAGGTGAGAAAGGTGATGAGGACCTGAAGCAGGATGCTAGTAGCTGTGTTAATGGAGACAAAGAGATGTATGAGAGGGAAGCTATAAAGAAAGAAATAACATCTGACAACTAAGTGGATATGTGGGATGAGTGAAAGAAAGGCATTGAGTAAAGATTTCAAACCTATATGACTAGAAGATGTTGCTGCCCTCAAAAATAATAGGGAAGTTCAGAAGAGGGAAGAGTTCAGAGGTGGAGGAGAAATAGAATAAATTTTATTAAGGATATGTTGAGTTTGAGGTTCCTAAATTATGTCTAATGAAAAATATCCAATAGGCAGTTGGTGATGTGGAAATAGAGATCAGGAAAGAGATTTGGCTAGATAAAGAGATGTGGCAATCATCTGCATAGGAATGATAACTGAATCCATAAAAACTGATAAGATCTCCAAGTGAGAGACTAGAGAGAGAAAAGAGAAGAACCCAAAGACAGAGCCTTGGGGCCCACAAATAGTGTGCATGACATGAAAAGCCAGCAAAGGAGACAAAAGGAGCAAGGAGATCTAAAAAGGAGGAGAACCAAAAGAGAGTAAATTCATAAAAACCCAGAGTATACAGGAGGATGTTGTGGTCTCAAAAATGTCAATGGTTGTAAAGACTTCAAGAATGATGACTGAGAAAGAATTAAGTTTGGAGCATAAGAAATCATTGGTAACTTTAGATAGTGCAGTTTCTTTTGTGGTCACAGAAATTAAGCAAGATAAAGATCCTACATCTAGTTGTTCTTTCCCCTAATATTCATTATAGTTGGATAATTTTTTAAAACTTTCTTACTTTAAAACTTAATTGTAAATTTTTAACAGACTCATAGTATAATAGGTTCAGAGCTGAGTCAGACATTAAAAGTTATCTTGTTTCATATTATTAGTTAGACAGCGATTATTCCTCCCATTTTACAGATGAAATGTAAAATTCATCTGTGAATTCACTGTCTTTCAGATATTGTCTTTTTATTTGAAAACAAATTAAAAAATCAGTGCTGATTTTAGAAAGAACTAAGTTTTCCAGGGAGCTGGCTGAGTAGATTTAAGCATTGGAGATATATGTCTTTTAAGATTTCAAATTCAGCAGCACATAACTTAAGTGGCTCCTCTGTAGGGG
Source organism: Gracilinanus agilis (assembly GCF_016433145.1). Taxonomy (NCBI): domain Eukaryota; kingdom Metazoa; phylum Chordata; class Mammalia; order Didelphimorphia; family Didelphidae; genus Gracilinanus; species Gracilinanus agilis. The sequence goes on from NC_058132.1 coordinate 530,812,722, forward strand.
GGGAGTGTTTAGAGCAGTGGTTCCCAAACTTTTTTGGCCTACCACTCCCTTTCCAGAAAAAAATATTACTTAGCCCCCTGGAAATTAATTTTTTAACATTTTAATAGCAATTAATAGGAAAGATAAATGCATCTGTGGCCATCACCACCTGCTTGGATCGCTGCAGCAACTCCGGGGGGGGAGGGGTGGTGCCCACTTTGGGAATCAGAGAAAAGTCCTATTCAGGGTAGCTTGTTATCCTGAGAAAGGAAAAATTTCTGAAAAGATGAAAAGCTTGGGACTTAAGGGAAAGAGAGAAGATTTTAGGAACTCAGAACATTCAACCCATGAGAGTAATTTTTGGAAACCAAAAACAAACAAAATCCCACAGAAGTGATATAAATTTGAGTGATTACAATGAAAAGAAATAGCTAATCTCTCTCTCCTTTTTTTTTTTTTTCCTGAACAGCAGCTTCTTTTAGCTAAGTTTTCTGGAAGAGGTCTCTGTGTTCAATATTACTTGTCCTTTCTAATTTCTGTCATGGTTACCCTTTTATTTTGCTATTTACGTAAAATGTTCTCCTAATCTCTTGTTTTGCTAATAATTATTTCTCCTAAAGATAGAATGCCAATTTTTAAAAAATTGTAGTCAGCTTTCCACCCCTTTCTAATTTTTAAACTTTAATTTATTTATTTGTTTGTTTCATTACTTAATGAAACAGTTACCCCCTCTCTCCTCTACCTCCATTAGAGAAGGCAGCATTTGACAAAAAGAGATAAATATATATATATATATAAAACTATGCCTTATTTCTATTTATCTGTTCCTTCTCTGGAGGTGTACATACACAAATCATTCTTCAAATAACATTTCTGTTGCTGTATATAATGTTCTCTGTCTGCTTCTTTCAGTCTTCATAACTTCAGGTAGTTCATTCCAAGGTTTCCAAAATTAAACTGTTCATCATTTCTTATGGTATAATAGTATTCCATCATAATCATATGCCAAAACTTGTTTAGCCATTCTCCAATTGATCTAACTCTCCTTCTTGTTTTCTTTGTCTCTCTCTTTGTTCATCCTTCCTTGCTTCCTTTCTTCCTTCCTTTCTTTCTTCCTCAAAAACCAAAAAGGCATCACCTGCCCTAGTAGACTGTCTTCCAAGTTTTATTGGGCCTCTACTCTTTACATCTAATTCAGGTTGAAAGCCTCAGTTCCAAATGCACTCTAGGCATATATTACTATTAAAATTCTTTATTGAAGAACAACATCAACTAAATTATATAATACAAAATCATACTATTGCATATAATAAAAATACTCAACAATTAAAGCCAATTATCTCAGAAGTACATGAGCTTCATGACCAAATAATATCAGAAGCTTTATATGGCACATCTTAATCTGAGCACAGGACTTGACTGGCCTTTCTTTGGTGGTTCATGAATTTTTGGAAACTTTGTATCCAATCATCATTTTTTACATTATTACATCTTAAGTGAGGTAATAATAATAACAGTGATACTTATAGTTGGAGTTTATATAGTCTCTTTAAATTTGTAAGGTGCTTTATAGACATTATCTCATTTGGTCCTCACAACAACCTGTAGAGTAAGAGCTACTTGGTGTTATCTCCATTTTACCAATGAGGAGACTGAGGCTAGGAATGGTTAAGTGACTTCTCCAGAGTCATACAACTATCACTAGTTGTAGATGGGACTCAAACCCAGATCTTACTGAGTCAAGATTATTAACTTTATACATTTTGGGGCACTGATCCTCAAATTGCTTTTTAAATGATCTATAAATGTTACTTCTAAACTGAATCCTTATCAGAAATTTATAACTGGAAGGGATCTCCAAGGGCATAATATAAGCCTCTCATTTAATAGATGAGGAAACAGGCTTAGAGAAATTAAGTAGCTTATCCAGGGTCAACCAGGAAGTGGGCATTAGAGGAAAGATTTGAACTTGGGACCTTTAACTCCATAGCTAGAGTTTATTCCTTTTTCCCTATAGGGAACAACAAAACTAGGACTCAGCAATATACAGGATAATTGGTTACATAGAAGAGGACTTTTCCCTCCCAACATTTTCCCCAACTTCCATAATGCTATACTGGATTTGAAATCTTAGGATAGACCTATACCAAGATAAATTCAAAATGGGTAAATGACTTAAACATAGGGAATGGAATCATGAATAAATTAGGTGAACATAGAATAGTATACCTGTCAGATCTGTGGGAAAGGAAGGAATTTAAGACCAAGCAAGAGAAAGAGAACATTCTAAAATGTAAAATAAACTTTGATTTTGATTACATCAAATTAAAAAAAAGTTTTGTATAAACAAACCAATGTAACCAAAATTAGAAGGAAAGCAACAAACTGGGAGAAAAGTCTTTATAACAAAACTCTCTGACAAAGGTTTAATTTCCCAAATACATAAGGAACTAAGTCAAATTTACAAAAAAACAAGCCATTCCCCAATCGACAAATGTTCAAGGGATATGAATAGGCAGTTCTCAGATGAAGAAATCAAAATTGTCAATAAACACATGAAAAAGTGTTCTAAATACCTCCTGATTAGAGAAGTGCAAATTAAAACAACTCTGAGGTACTACCTTAAAACTATTAGACTGGCCAATATGGCAGCAAAAGAAAGTGACAAATGTTGGAGGAGATGTGACAAAATTGGGACATTAATGCCCTGCTGGTAGAGTTTGAATTGGTCCAACCATTCTGAAGGGCAATTTGGAACTATGCCCAAAGGGCTTTAAAAGAATGCCTACCCTTTTACCCAGCCATACTACTGTTGGGTTTGTATCCCAAAGAAATAATAAGGAAAAAGGCTTGCGCAAAAATATTTAAAGCCACGCTCTTTATGGTGGCAAAAAAATGGAAAATGAGGGGGTGTCCATAGATTGGGGAATGTCTGAATAAATTGTGGTATCTGATGGTGATGGAATATTATTGTGCTGAAAGGAATAATGAACTGGAGGAATTCCATGTGAAAACCAGAAAGACTTCCAGGAATTGATGCAGAGCAAAAGAAGCAGAACCAGGAAAACATTGTACATAGTAACTGATACCCTGTGGCACAATAGAATGTAATGGACTTTTCTACTAGCAGCAATGCAATGATCTAGGACAATCCAGAGGAACTTGTGAGAAAGAACGACATCTACAGAGAAAGAACTGTGGGAACAAAAATGCAGAAGAAAAACATATGATTGATCACATGGTTCAGTGGGGATGTGATTGGGGTTTTGATGCTAAATGATCACTGTACTGCAAATATGAATAAGATGGAAATAGGTTTTGAACAATGATACATGTATAACTCAGTGGAATTGCTTGTCAGCTCCAGGAGGGGGAAGGGAAAGGGGGGAATCATGAATCATGTAACTATGGAAAAATATTCTAAATAAAAAATAAATTATAAGAGAAAAAAATAAATCTTAGGATAGGTATCACCTGGATACTTAGAGTGACTGAAACACTCAACTCCGTGGGCCATTTTCTCTTATTACTCTCACTTAAGGAACTTATCAGGGTTCAATTATCACCATTTTGTGGATGATTTCCATATTAACCCCAGTCTCTCCTAATTTATAATCTTGAATTACAAATTGCTTTGCAGTCATTTCTATGGGGTTTTCAGGGAGGACTGGCATACCTCTGGTGTGAGGGCTTATTGAGCTCTTTTCAAGGCTGCTCATCCACCTTTGGGATCCACCTTTCCCACAGCTCCCACCTGTGATTCCAAGAAGCTGTAGAAAGCATAGTAGCCGCACACCAATAAACAATGAGGCTAAACCAAGTTGAGGGTAACTGACAGGATGCAAACTTGTCAGTGAGTTCATGTGAAGACTTCCCTTGGCTGAATGAATAGATGAGAACAATTTGTTCCAACCATGATGAAGGTGGCTAAAACAGGCACTATGAAGTGCCTAGAGTTTCTTTCACAGCTCAGCTCAAGTCCTGTCTTCTGTAATAGGCTTTTGCCATGTGCACCCCAGTCACTAATGTTGTTTCAACTCAGATTATTTTAGGTGTACTTTGCCTATATCCAATTATTTACATGTCACCCTCATGAGAATGTATATCCCTTGAGGACAAGGACTATTTTGCTTTTCTTTTATAATCCCAGTGCAAGGCAACATGCCTCATATATTTTAGGTACCTAATAAATGCTTGTTAACCATCTGACTGCCTACCTGATGCACTTATTGGACCACTCAATCTGTAGCCCATCAGCATTTGTCCAACCGGCAGCAAGATCATTAAGCCACATGGATAGTATACTGGTACCATGTGGCAATTCTCCACTGATTTCACCTGGGATTCAGCTAATCAGCTAAAGCTATTTCCAAGGTTCTTCTATAGTCACTTGTAGAAGGTTTCCACAATTTTAGTATGTTGTCTATAGCAGAAAAATTCTTCATCATGAGACTAACTTGGTGATAAGCCTCTCTCTCCCTATTTAGCTAAACTGGTGCTCAGATGATGGGCAATAGTGTGATATGCTGGTAAATATTTAACAAACAACTTTAGCAGGAAGGGGAAATGTATGAGTAAAAATACTTAAGATTAATCTGTATCATTAACATTTTTCTTCATCATTTTTTTGGAGAATGATTTCCACAATCAACCAACAATCAAACCTTAATTTGTAGCTGATTTATGAGGTATAATTGCTCACCACAAGAATTTACCCATCCACATAGTTCTCACAACTGGCCATATTGGAAGCCTTTCCCATGAAATGACAGCTAAGTTAAAAGTTGATCCTTTCATTCATATTGCAAAATTTCCCTGAGTAAAATCTCCATAGAAACAGCCCTTCACAATTTTTTTCTTAGAAACACACAGGAACAGCCCTCAGATACCCAAGGAATAAAAGAAAATAATTAGAAATGGAAGGAGTGGGCTACTGGAGGTCATGAGAACCACTGCCACCACTAGGTCTACCATTGGCTCAGTGCTTCTTTCAAAGCCTGTTTTTCTACCCTTAAGAGGAACAAATAATCATACCTGATATAATCAGTAGTTAGTCTCTGCTCTGCCCAGTTAGCTTAATCTCCTTTGTCAGACCTGGACTGAGCTTGGATTTGGAAGAATACAGAGAACAATGCAGATGTAGAAGGAGGAGCTGGGCTCTTCAGTTACAGATTCTTTAATAAATAGATAAGAAGGATTTGTAATTAGCACATTCATTGTATATATGCAAAGGCTGCTACTAAAGTGATTTTATAAGCACTTGAGAACCTAGTTGTTGACCTTCACTCTTAGCATTTCTCTTATTTACACAATGAATTTGCTTAGCACAGAGATGACAAATGCCATCCCCGAAAATCCAAATTATTCCACAATTATGAAATAATGACATCTTAATTGAGGAATCCTCACAAATATGTAGTAATGGGTATTCATGAATATTATTGAATGTCAACTTTAGTTCTATGTGAAAAAAAATTGAGAGAATTATTCTATATGTAAAAGTGATCGAAAATGTTCCAAAGTTTTCTATTATTGGGCAAATAAGTGGGTTCATGTATGAAAATGTATTTTTTGTCCTAAGTTGGCACAATAACAATAAAGAGCAGGAGGGCATCTAGGTGGCTCAGTAGATTGAGAGGCAGGCTCAGAGTCAGTAGTACCTGGGTTCAAATCTGACCTCCAACACATCCTAGCTGTGTGATCCTGAGCAAGTCACTTAACCTCCATTGTGTAGCCTTTACCACTCTTCTATCTTAGAACCAATACACGGGACTGATTCTAAGATGGAAAGTATGGGTTAAAAAAAAAAAAGAGAGAGAGAAACTGAAGTTTAGAGATTTGCCTATGGTCACATAGCTAAGTGTTTTAGGCAGATTTAAATTCAGGTATTCCTCAATACTGGTCCAGAGGGGGGCAGCTGGGTAGCTTAGTGGATTTAGAGACAGGAGGTCCTAAGTTCAAATCTGGCCTCAGCCACTTCCCAGCTGTGCGACCCTGGGCAAGTCACTTGACCCCCATTGCCTACCCTTAGCACTCTTCTGCCTTGGAGCCAATACACAGTATTGATTCCAAGACCTAAGGTAAGGGTTTAAAAAAAAAATACTGGTCCAGGGCTTTATATACTCTACTATTGTGCTGCCTCAGCACAACAAAAGATTCTTATAATAACTAGAGAATTCTGAGGTCTTTGTATGAGTTTAACTTATATTTCTGTTACAGTAATAGTTGACAATTACATAGTACTTTAAAATTTGCCAAATTTATACATATATAATATATAAATTCTCAAGACAGCTCTGGAAAGTAAATATTACAGACATTATTATCTCAATTTTACAGATGAGGAAATTGAGGCTTATAGAGATTGTGCTATAAATGTGAAATATGGGATTTGAACCCAGAATTCTTATGCTGGGCTATTTTACAAAAATATGTAACCCTGGAAAATATGAATGCTGTGCATATTTCTGTTTTGTTTCCCTGAGATTTTCCTAGAGTTTTGCAAGTCTCTCCCAACACATTTAGAACCTTATTAATGGCTCAGCTAAGTTGGGTATAATTCTTCATCGATAGTCAAAAGTTATGGTGGGTTTATAGCCTATTGAAGAGGAGAACACCTTTGAAAATTTGCAGAAAACCTATTGCAAGATAAATGAAGCCACTTGAGTTCTTTTTGTTCAAACAGAATTCTTCTAATTGCTCCAACCACCTGAATTATTTCTGTCCAAACAGCCAGCCTTACATTTTACATCCTTACCTTCCGTCCTTCCTCATGATTAAAAATCGGCTGCTAATTCTAATATACAACTGGGTCCTCAATAATATTCCCTGATGGGATCAGAAATACCCTGAGTTTGGTAAGCCTTCTGCTAGGTACAAAATGGGGTTCTAATGAGGGGATTAATTTTTTCCAGAGTTATGAATCCTTTGAAATTAGTATCTGTCCAATTATATGTGGGAGATTCTTTTCGTTTGCTAATTAAATGGTCTGTATTGTCTTTACCATTCAGCTGGGTTCTCAGAAACTGTGGGAGGCTTGCCATAGAAACACAATTTTAGAGGGCAGAAATTAAGTTCTCTCACACCACATGCCTTCATTTCTCAAGACGTCTATGCCCTGCTTCTGAATACCTACCCCTCCCAAATAAAAAAGAGAAAACGGCTTCTCTAAATTTTGATGTCTTCATATTTAACTATTAAAACAACAACTACATAAAATAAAAACCCTTGGCATAATCATCATTTTCACAAAACTAATTCCCTCAAATAGGTATGTTCTAATGGTCCAATAAAACCTGCCTTGTCGTGCCTTAACGCTGTATTACCACCGTTTAGCGCTAGCTATAATGGGTAATCACTACTCAGGAGAAAGTGGGAAGCTAGTGGGGAGGCTTTAAATAATGATACTTTATACTTTGCACTTCTATAAGGGCCTTTCATCTGGGGATCTCAAAGCACTTTGCAAACATTAATTAATACTCATGACACCACTGTGAGGGAGGTAAGTATTATTATCCCCATTTTGCAGATGAGGAAACTGAGAGGTTAAATTAGGTAACACCCAATGAGTCAGGGGCAGAGCGCAGGTCCTAATTTTCATCCTTACAATCAGAGAGGCAGTACTTTATTATAAGGGGCTACTATGAGGTGGATAAAAGTAAACCAGCACAGATTTTTTTTTTAATCTAAAGTGAAACCATAAATTATAAGCATGATTACAATGGGTACATTTGATTTTAAAAAATGAGACGTTTTTTTATGGTTCAAACTGAAATGTATTTTTAAATATCGTTTCTTGAGCTTGTGAGTCTCAAATATTGTTTCGCCACTAGAGGCATAATTATGTAAATTTGAGTTAAATCATTTTATAAGTTGGCCAAGAAGTATTTATTTGCCACCTGATGAGCCAGATTCTCCCTGGGAGAATAAACTATTCCCTGGGAGGGAGTAAGTCACAATTGTTTCTCAGAGCTACATTAATTCTTCCAAGTCACTAGGGCACTATTTATCTGGGGAAAGATATGATTTAATGCATCATACTCTAGTGATCTATTGATCTCTAAGTGCCTTATTTGGAACCTCTACACAAGAACAGTTGTCATGAAAGAAGACTGGGCAGGAGTGAAATAAGACTTGGTAATGCCTGGAGAATGAGTGGAGGTACTGAGTTGGACCTCAGAGAAGTATAGGAGACACAAGAGCAATTTGGTATATGGGCATGGAGTATGGTACTTTATGGATATAGTGGTCCAGAAGAATGAATATACCTCCCTGGAGATCTCCCTTGTCAGAGAATGATTAGGCTCTGGAAACTGGGAATATATGTGACCTGACTGAGGTTGGAGGTGGTGGGACAAGGAAAGAACTTGAACCTAAGGTTTTTTTCATTGGCAAACAAGTTTTAAATGTATCATATATTTAAGTTCTTACTTCCTTATTTTTGCTACATCGAAGAATTATCCCATGATGGATACTAGGAAAACCAAGTTATAACTGTGTGAATTAAATATCTGGGGGACCTCCAAACTAGTCCAAACCCAGAAAACTCACCCCAGTGGATGGACAGAAGAGTCACAGGGTCACGTGTTTGCCAGCATGGCAGCTCACAGCCACCACAGAGGCCAGGAGATATGGTATATCTGGGGGCCAAAGGAACCATCCACGGAAAGACTTAGACAAGGCTTGAAATGCCAGTGTGGGAAGCTCATTGGTCTCTTGGCTCACTAGTCTCACTATAGAGAAGGCCATTCTCTAAGCCCTTCAGACTGGCTTATCTATGTAGCTATCTCTGGCAAGCAGCCACGTGGAGGGGACTGCACAGGGCTGGAATCTGGGACCTAATCTTACTTTAAATAGAAAAACTGGAAACTTTAGTTCTCTCTTTCTTTCTGTTTACTAATAAATATTTATGAATTTAGTATAAAGTCTCCAAGATGATTTTTTATTCATAACAAACTCTGGGTCTCACTATCCAATTGCCCATTCTGATTAGTTTCTTGCTAATTTGACTTTCTGTTCATTACCAGGAGTGACTCCTATCCTGACAGGTTCCAAAATGGCAGGGACCATGTCTTATCAAAACATCAACCTTCTAGGAGGCAGCTGGGTAGCTCAGTGGATTGAGAGCCAGGCCTAGAGATGGGAGGTCCTAGGTTCAAATCTGGCCTCAGACACTTCCCAGCTGTGTGATACTGGGCAAGTCGCTTGACCCCCATTGCCTACCCTTACCACTCTTCTGCCTAGGAGCCAATACATAGAAGTTAAGGGTTTAAAAATTTTTAAAAACAAAAACAAAAACAAATCAACCTTCTATTCCAGGATAGGAGGACACAGCACAGCCCTTTGCACTCTATAGAGTTATACTAATTTTTAGTTGTATTGGATTGAATTGAATTGAACAGAGGCATTGGAGAGAGCCTTCAAATTTGGCCTCAAACACTTACAAGTTGATGTTGGGCAAGTCATTTAGCCTCTGTTGGTCTAGCCTTTGCCCTTCTATCTTAGAGTTGTTACTAGGACAAAAAGTAAGCATTTTAAAAATATTTTGATAACTGCAGTTTGGTATAATTGATTGATCTTATGGATGTTATTTTATGAATTTAAAATTACTATTCTGAGGAAAGGGTCCATAGCTTTATCACACTGCCAAATGGACCATGTGACAAAAAAAAAAAAAAAAAAAAAAAAAGATTAATGACCTCTGGTCTAGGGTCTGGTCATCTTATGTGATCTATTTACAAACTCTCTTCTCTTTTCTCACCCTAATCCCATAAGAACTGTTATACTCAGCAAGGTTCTATTGAAGTAAATCTTCAATATTAATGACAAAATTGTCTTCTTTCTTGGTTAACCTTGATTATACTTGCCCACCATTTTTAGCAGCTTCCTTGTAACCTCTGGATCGGACCAGGTTCTTTACCATAATATCCTAGAGCCATTTTGGCAAATCTATAGCATGCATGCCAGAGGAAGCTGCTCCCTTCCCCTTCTCCGTGCACACCTGAGGACATTTTTCACATCACCCGCTCCTCTGCCCAGAAGCCCAATGGGAGCACTTCCTCCCTCCCATGCCTGGGATAAAGGAACAGTTCATATGCAGCATGAGGGTTGCAGTTTGGACACTTGGTTTCTAAAAGGTTTGCCATCACTGTCCTAGAGAAATAATAACCAAGTCAATCCACAAGAAGTTATTAATCACCTACTATGTACTAGCCACTATGCTATATATTTGGAGAATACAGAGACAAAGATGAATAACCATGCCCTTCCTATCCTATAGTAGAGTGGACAACATCAACACATGTTGTAATGCAGGATTGCTGCAAGAATCAATTGCACTTGCAAATCCACCTGAGGCAATGCTGGCAGTTGGAGGGAATAGAATGTTGACCCAGCCAGAGTTTGTCTCAAGGCAAAACTGTTAGAGCTGGGCTATAAATATCCATGGTGTACCAACTAAAGGGTTTTTGGACTTTTGGGCTTTTGGCTTTTGGCTTTGGGAGTTTTGGCTTTTGGCTTTTTGGCTTTTTGGTTTTTGGTTTTTGGTTTTGGCTTTGCCTGATTCCCTTGCCCTCTCCCTTGACATCCTGCTATTCCCTGGATTTCCCCATTGGGCCCTGTGAGAAGGGTATTTTTGGTGGGTGGAGATCATGGGAATTAGCTTCTATAGGCAGGTAGGGACAACCTTAAACCAAACCATCACCTCATCTAGTAATCTGCTAAATCTTATTACATCAGGGCAGTGAATTCATCCCTTCAGCCTGATTCCCCTCTTCTGTGACCCTCCCCCAGCACCAACTTCTCCCTTAGCAGCAGTTACCAGACATTAACCCCTTTTCCCTCAGCTTACCCTTGGCTTTAATAAACCCTTTCGGCTTTTATACAAAGATCTTCTGGTGATTCATTGTGACAACTACTAGGGCAAAGGCTGAAGAGGGAAAGAATAACTTTCTTTTATTTCTTGAGGGCTAACCCAGGCATCCATCTTGGGCAGGAAATGAACCAGCTTTCACTTCCTGTAGGCTGGGAATTAGGCTTCAGAAGGGAGGGGCTTTTTATTCCTCCCCTCAAGGGAGGTTAGAGATAACAGGGAGACTGATTTAAAACATTTCAGCCTGGCTCACCCAATCTCTGGCTGACCTAAATTATCTTGTACTAAAGAGATAACATCCCTGCCTGAAGACCCAGCTGATACCACCCAGAGCTCTCAAGTACTAGCCTCTTGATTAGCAACACACATATCATATTTCCTTATTTGCATTACAATGTAAGCATATAGAAAATAAACACACAGTAATTGGCAGGGAGGCACAAGTAACAAGAGGAAAGGGGCAAAGAATGTAGTGTGGCTGACCTGAACACTGCAGGAAGGGAAATAATGTATAAAAATACTAGAAAATTAGGTTGCTGCCAGATTATGAAGGGTTTTAAACGCCAAACAGAGGATTATGCATTTGATCCTAAAAGCAATAGGGATCCATTGGAGTTTATTGACAAGAGAAATGACATGGTCAGACCTATGTTTGAGGTATATCATTTTAGCTCCTGGATGGAAGAAGGTTCGCTAAGTAATTGCCCCTCATGTGACTGTTGTTCAGTCTTTTCAGTTGTGTCCAAGTCTTCATGACTTCATTTGGAGTTTTCTTGACAAATATATTGGACTGATTTGCCATCTCCAGCTCATTTTACAGAGGAGAAATAGAGGAAAATGACTTGCCCAGGGTCTCACAGTGAGTGTTTAAGATCAGATTTGAACTCAGAAAGATGAGTACTCTGTCTCCTGCACCATGTAGCTGCCCACTCTAAGTGTCACTCCCCAATCTATCCCATTTGTTCTTCAGAGAACTAGCTCAGCATCTCTATTCATTCCATTTCTACATTTAAGGTTCCTCTCAGATATCCTCAGCCCAGAACAATCTTTCCATGTAGGCTTATTGAGTAAGCCATGTACAATATGGCTAAAACCAAGCTTCTCCCAAGAAATTGCCCTTTCCTCAATGTATTTATATCAATGTTTTCATCACTTTCCTAGTCAGCCAAGGCTCAAAACCTGGGAACCATCTTTGGCTCTCAAGTCATATCAATTCTTAGTTCCTCTCCATTCCTAATAAAGTTCCTTTTGTGGGTTTAATTATAATAGTGGCTTAATTGGTCTCTCCACCTTTATGCAGCTTTTCTTCCTCCAATTCATCTTTCATACTGCTGTCATATTAACCTTTCTAAAGTCAACTCTGTTGCGAGTCAACTACGGGGAGGTGGGGGTTTGGGGGTTTGGGGGAGAGAGAAAGAACATGAATCATGTAACCATGGGAAAATATTCTAAATTTAAAAATAATTAAAAAATAAAAATAAAGTCAACTCTGATAGATAATAAGGAAAAATAATTGTACAAAGATATTTTATAGCCATGCTTTTTGTAGTGGCAAAAAATGGAAAAATGAGGGCCTTGTCCCTTGATTGGGGAATGGCTGAACAAATTGTGGATTCTGATGATGACGAAATACTATTGTGCTGAAAGGAATAATGAACTGGAGGAATTCCATGTGAACTAGAAAGACCTCCAGGAATTGATGCAGAGTGAAAGGAGCAGAACCAGAAGACATTGTACACAGAAACTGACACATTGTGGCACAATCAAATATAATGGACTTTTCCACTAGTAGGAATGCAAATATCCAGGACAACACCAAAGGACTTATGAGAAAGAACACTATCCACATCCAGATAAAGAACTGTGGGAACAGAAACACAGAAGAAAAACATATGATAGATTATGTGGTTTGATGGGGACATGATTAGGGTTTGGAGCTTTAAAGATCACTCTATTGCAAATATGAATAATATGGAAATAGGTTTTGAACAACGATATATGTATAACACAGTGGATTTGCTTATCAGCTCTGGGAGCGGGGAGGGAAGAGGGGTGGGAAAATTCATGAATCATGTAACCATGGAAAAATATTCTAAATGAATAAATATTTTTTTATAAAAGGAATTGCAAAACACATACACAAATAAAAATAAAGTCAACTCTGATAAACATGGGTGAGCTCCTTGAGGGCAAGCACTTTTTTTGAACCCCTAACATTTGGCATAGAGCTTGGAATATAGTAGACATTTAAAAAATGTTTATTGACTACTGATTATATCTCTTTCCTTTCTACTGGATGAAAAGCCCCATAAAGGGAATCACTGTGGATTATCCAATTTGTATCTCCCCCAGTGCCTAACAGAATACACTTATCTATAAAATAAAAAGGGCTGGACTAAAAAGCCTCCAAGGTCCCTTCCAATGCTAGATCCATGTTCTGATGACTTCCATTTTTAAGATTCCTTCCAATTCTAACAGTCAACAATATTATTATGGATATAGCTACAAAAAGACAATATTGATCCAAGCACTATTTCAAAAGTTCTAAACCTTCAAGAATTTTCCATCTCATTTTTACTTTTTGCTTTTGTGATACTGGAAAATATAAAATCTAGATTTTGTAATTTTAGATCTTGCTTAGCACATTGCCTGGCACATAACATAGTAGGTACTTAATAAATATTGATTGATTGATAGATAGATTTTGCATTTATATAAAAGCCTTGACTTTAAAACCCTAGATTTTGTAGCATATATGTGTATATATACATATACACACATACATATATAGAAATATATTCACAAATATACAACTTGAACATACATATATAAATAAGTATATTCTTTGTATTTTCAGGTATATGTGTATAAGTGTATATATGTATGTACATATATATATATGCATATATGAAAATACAAATTCTAGGATTGGAATGCCTATTCAGACTCTAATATATGTATAGATATGCTATATATATGTTCATATATATAACATATATACACACACATATATATATGTACACACAAACACACTCCCAGAGGTACAAGCAGTATTAGATAATAGTTCAATACTTTATAAGAAGGAAGTGAGTTATTCATGCTAAACTGTAACAACAATGGGTAAAAGTGATGTTTTTGTGGTCTGTTTTAAAGAAACAAACATGCTTTTCATACTCACCTAGTCATTGAGAAAGCTTCATCATGGTTGCCATGGCACCTCTTGCTCAAATGGCAGGAAGGCATCTTAGTTCAACATCAGGAGCCATTTGTCAAATATGTCATAAAAGCCTTTCTCTTGACAGTCCCTGTGCATAAGAAATAGAGAATGGGAAATAAGTTCACAATTTTAAAAATGACTTATAAAGTAATACATTTATCAAAAAAAGCATTAGAAAGAATGGACTCTTCCTATCAACAATAGTAAAAAGAAAAGCTACTTTCATGGAATCCCAAGGTCCATAAGAGATAATGACCTTGCCAAATCATCAAACCAACAACAACAAATTTTCAGTACATAAATACAAAGTAGGCATAAAGAGATAAAACAAAAAAATTTTTGAAAGTATCGACATTGAGGAATGGAGTTCAACCAACATAAGGGAATTTAGTGTTAACCTGAGGAGCAAAGATGATACAAACATGATAAACTGTATATAAAAAATACTATGCCCAATCTTCAGTAAAACTTTAATTGGTTGGAATGCTCAGGGAAAGAGTTGTGGTAGTTAATTGAATGCTCTGCATATTTTTCTAGAAATTCTTTATTTTGACTTATTATATTTGTAAAACACTTAGCAGAATATATTTTGATATATACCTTCATGGCTGAATAAATGGATAATATTAACTATAAAATCATGGCACTTTAAGTTGGAAGGAATCTTAGACATTTAGTCCTGCCACTTTATTACTGAATCTTTTTTCCCATGAAAAATTTCATAGGGTCTTAAATCAATCAGAGATTCTTGTTCAACGGTGGCTCAAGAAAGTGTAGAATCTGAAATGGAATGTATAATAACTCCTGGAAGTGTTTGTTTTTATTTTTGAAATTCCTGATATCAGTCTATTTTCTTAACTTGTTTTCTCCAAAAAAGTCAAAAGGGAATTTTTTTTTTTGAAAAAAGAAAACTAGAGGGGTTTGTTATTTGAATTCTGATTAATTTTGTTTTTATTGCATGTAATAGTTATGATCCTTATGACTGACACCTTGAAATTCAAGTCAAATAAGAAAGTGTCCACCAACTGATTTCATTTGCTAACTCATGGGAGTTAGGTAGTAGTAGGTAGATTCATGTGTGATACCAGTTTTACAAAGAAAAGGGAAAAGGTTTAAAGAAAGCTTCATTAGTATAAACATAACCTACAGTGAAGTTATTTCAAAGCATATGCTGATTAAGTCAGTAGAAAAGATTAGGTTTATATTTTGGATTTTTATACTTAATTTTTAATGTTTTATTATAGAGGAGAGCACTGAAGAAATTTAAAAACAAATTTCTTTATTTTAATTTGAAATGAATTTGGGACTCCATCCTCTCATCTGTAAAATGAACTAGATGACTTCCTTTTAAAATAAATTTTATTGATATATTGTGTTTTTATGCCATCTTATATTTCCAAAGTATTCCCCTCTTTCCCTCTCAGAGAAAACTTACAACAAAATATTAAAAAGGAGATAAAAACCCTAGTTAAGCAAAATTAAGCAATAGATTTTAAGACTGAGCTTGATGCAACTTTTCATGCCCATACTACATGACTTCTGCTAAGAAAGGGATAGAGTGGGATGTGTTTTTTATAGAGTGGGATGTGTTTTCCCAAATCTTCTTAGGGGCCAAGCTTGGTCATTATAATTTTACATATTATTTTCTTTTCAATTCAAAAAAGTTTTCCTATGTTTTTCTGTATCTTTTATATTCATTGTTTCAATATTCCATTTCATTCACCTACCATATCTTGTTTTTACCCATTCCTCTATGCATAGGAATCTACTTCATGTCTATAGAAAGTATAGTTATTAATATTATTACATAATTAATATTAATACTAACTAATAATAGTTATTAATAAAAGTATAATATTAATATATTATGAAATGATTGAAAATTACTAGAATATTTGGGGTATGTATCTAGCAATGGATCTTGGAGTCAAAGACATTTTAGTCACTTTCTTAGCTTAACATCAAACAGCTTTCTCCACAATCCCAATAAAATTTACTATTTTCATCTTTGGTCATCTTTGACACTGCTGTGTGTGTGGTGAAACCTCAGAGCCTTTAAAATCTGCATTTCTCTTATTATTAGTGATTTGAAGCAATGGAATTGTAAATAAAATGTAATTATTTTGAGAATTGTTTATTTTCTTTGACCATTGGTGAATGGCTTTTGAGGGTGGTGTGCGTGTGTGTTTGCATGTGCGAGCATGCACATGCTTGTGCTGTCCTGTGCTTTTGTTCAAGCAAAATTAACATACAAAAGATAAGAAGATCTTGTTTTTTATCCTTCATATTGAATAGGCCCAATGACATCACAGGGTGATGTCTTGATGTGAATTGTGTTTAAGTGAGGCAGAGTTTTACAAAGACATTCACCTCACTCTCTCTTCCCAAGTCATTCAAATCCATGGCAAGACAGATATCAGAATAACTGGTGATGGCCCAGGACACAGTGGATGACCTTGGCTTCTTCCTTGACTGACCAAGCTCTAAACATTCCACAGGACCTGATTTAATCACCTTCGTGACCATTTGAACAAATTGTTCTCAACCTCTCATTCTGCTCAGTGTTTGGGAATTGCAGTAGGAAAGTGAGAAAAAAGAGGTATTAGGCTGCCTACCAAAGGGAAGGTTTACAGAGCTGTTTGCTCACCTCATTCTTGTATGCCTGTTAAAACTGGACAGTATACCAGTCCCATGCCAGGAAATTGAATCCCTTCCATTTGGATTGCCTTGGGAAGATCCTAAAGATCACCTGGAAAGATAAGTTATATGGAACACTGAGGTTCTTTCTTGAGCTGAACTGCCAAGCATTCAAACTCTACTGCTGAGAATATAACTCTGTTGGTCACATTGTATGAATGCTAAACATAAGTTTTCCTAAAAGATTATTTTACAGAGAACTTACATAAGGCAAGTGCTCACAGTGAGGTTAGAAGAATCAATTCAAAGACACTCTCAAGGTCTCTCTGAAGAATTTTGACATCAACTGTGAGACAGGAGGAGATTCACTGGCACAGAACTACTCAGCATGGTGTGCCCACATCAAAGAAGGTACTGTACTCCATAAGCAAAGCAGAATTACAGTAGCTCAAAAGAAATGTGAGATGTACAAATTTTGAGACATCTCCATTCCAAATGTTCATGTGGCTATTTGTGCCTGAGTTGTGGTAGAACTCATTGAGCTCATACTGGTCTGATCAACCACAGTCACACAATACACTGTAAACTGACCCTGACATAGTGATGTCATTCTGGTCCTCTTAGAGTATGAAGGACAACAACCAGCAATCACCAACCAACCATCCATGTTTGTGACTAGACCTGAGATTTTACTGATTTAGGAAATACCTGGATGAGGAATCTACTTCTACCCATGTAAGCTTGTACCTTCTTTGTAACTCATATTCTTGGGAAGTTATCTAAAGCAATACCACTCATAGATTTGTTTTCTAAGATGATCAAGGGAAAAATTATATATTCTAAACTATTTATAGCAGCTCTTTTTGTGGTGGCAAAGAACTAGAAACTGAAGAGATGTTCATCAATTGAGGAATGACTGAAGAAGTTGTTGTACATGTTTGTAACAGAATACTACTGTGCCATAAGAAATGACAAGCAGGATGATCACAAAAATAACCTGGGAAGACTTATATGAAGTGATACAAAGCAAAGTGAGCATAACCAGGAGAATATTGTATATAGTAATAACAATAACAAATGATGATCAACTGTAAATGACTTAACTATTATCAACAAGGCAAGGATCTAGGACATCTCCAAGAAACTCATGATCAAAAAGGATATCCACTACCATAAAAAGGAGCAGAATCCAAATGAAAATTAAAACATATCATTCTTCACTTTATTTCATCCATTAATTTTTCTCTAAGTAATGTGTCTTGTTTCACAATGTAAATTTATAAGTTATTTATATTTTATAAGTTTATATTTATAAGTTACATATGTATACATAAAAAGCATTTATAAGTTATTATGGTAGGTCAGAAGCATTTAAGGTCTAATGTTTCCTTAGGTGTGTTCTCAAAAATTTACCTTTATTCTTCATAGGCCTCCATAAAATACATAAATATTCAAATTCTCTAAATTTATGTAGTTCTTATTTAAATGGTATAAACTAGAATTTTACTCAACAGATTCAATTTAATTACTTAACAAGTAATGGAGAAAAGAGATGTGAGAAGCTAGAACTATTTAACTTTTCTTTAAGTATACTTCCTGTACTACACTAATTCATTTTAACACAGGCATTACTTCTATCCAAAACATTTGCTCAATGTTTCTTTAAAATATTCTGAAAACTAAATTGCATTGGAACAAATTAACTCTTGCATCTTTGGTTCTCTAAAACCTAGGTCACAACTGATGGATCAGTGGAGGGACTTATATGGGTAATAGAATGAGTGAAAGTGCCGCATTTGACTCTGGGCTATCATTCTATTTGCCTCTGTTTCTGAAAGCATCTTTTAAATTTTATGAAAACAACTGTAGAGCCTATACAAATTGTTTTTTTAATGGTCCCTTTTTGTGCCCTGCAATATCTGAGAGCGAACCCCAAATGTGAAATTCTCTTTGGAAACTTGACACAGAATGTTGTTATCAACGCCTCAGAAATAAATGGTTTGGAAAGCAGAAGGAGGGTTGACTGCTGAGAAACATGAGCAATTATGTAATTTCTAAATCCTTCTGACCATCTAAGAATAAATAGGAAAGCAGTGTGGCTACGCTAAGGGTATACCAGACCAAACCTTAGCTAGAAGTTCAAGTTATGGTTTTGCCACCAAGTATGTAGTAGGCACAATCTTTTCTTTGTATAACCTTCCCTATCTACTAAGAGAGAGAGAGAGAGAGAGAGAGAGAGACAGAGAGAGACAGAGAGAGAGAGAGAGAGAGACAGAGAGACAGAGAGAGAGAGAGACAGAGAGAGAGAGAGAGAGACAGAGAGACAGAGACAGAGACAGAGACAGAGACAGAGACAGACAGACAGAGAGAGAGAGAGAGAGAGAGAGAGAGAGAGAGAGACAGAGACAGAGACAGAGACAGAGAGACAGAGAGACAGAGAGACAGAGAGAGAGAGAAATTGATTTTGATTTTGATAAATCAATAATATGGGCCTTCTGAGAATTACAGAGATGATGGGGTTCTAGTCTTCTTTTTGAAGATAGGAAGTCCCTAGCTAAAAACTCTTCTAGCTGTGGTGGAGAAATGTAAGGCTGATGCTCGTATATAACATTGTCCAAAAGGGGGGACAGCTGTCTTTGTAAAGTTGTGTATGAGCAGGGATATCAACAACAAAAAACAGCGTAAGGTCTAGGGGAACTGCTGTAATTGATTTAGGGGCCTCTCTTTGCTTATTTTCCCCTAATATGCCCTGGGCCACATCTCTTTTCTAGCCTACAAAAAAGAAAGTAATTGATACTTCTCTGATGGTTAGGCCAAGAGATGGTTTGGGGCCAGTTCAAACCAGAGCCAACTGCTAAATTTTCATTGTGAGCATTTATAATCTGAAAATTTTCAAGCTACAAATCAAGGCTTGATTTATCATTTTGTTGATTGACCTAGAAATGGAGACTTCAAAAATATCCAAACAACACTCCTTATTATAGCCCAAATAAGAATAAAGTGTAATCAGAAAATATTGTTTAAAATAAATAAAAAATAAAGCTTTAAAAAATGGTATTATAACAAGGATCTAAACTAGACAATGAGAGTATGATGGAGATGGGAAAGTGTACAGGAAGAAACTTAATTACTTAAGTAGCTTTTAATCACTTCCAAGGACTCCTCTGTAATAGTCTGATAAATTGTATCTGTGTGATTTAAATAAGATATGATAGTAATAAGGATAGTATTAAAAGCCTTTGCAATGATAAAAGTACATATATACTTCCATACTCTCTGGAAGTTGTGACATGGGAAAACTGGACTCCTAATGCCATTTTTTCATGGCCAAATCACCCAAGAAAGAGGAGAAAAGGGGTGGATGGCCTGTCATAACCCCTATTACTGTGATCAATTCCTGAAATTTATTTCATAAACCCTGTTCAGGACCCCTATTTTGAACACTTTACCATATTCTTAACCCCTGTTGAATCCCAAGACCTATAAGGGAGAATAAAAGAAAATAGGGCTTTGCAAAATTGCAAAGAGTGGCCAAAGACAAGAGTTTGCAAAGGAGGGTCTGGTCACACAAGCAGAACTTTATGGACCCTATTCTGAAATGGGAGGACTGTTTAAAAGGCAACACGCAGAGACCGTTGGAGGTTCTCTTGTTCTTACTTCCCCAAGAGAAGCAGAAAGAGAACTTCCTGTGGGTTTTGGCGTTTGAAGTTTACTTACCTGTCCTGAGAGCTGGTGGTTCCTGTGTTCAAGAGATCTGAAGATCAATAGATACTGTCCATCCCTGTCTCCAGTTTCCCATCTCCCTGTAATCCTGTAAGCTCCTGGTTCCTGAGAGTATCCTGACTGTGTGTGTGATAGAGAGCTGGTAAAGAAGAGGCTTGTAGTCATCTTGGCCTCTGCCAGATATCAACTCAGGAAGTTGAGTTTTCCCAACTCCAGGCCTGACACTTTGTCTCCTGTGCCACTTAGTTGCCCCTAAAGGTTTGTTAAGGACTTCCTACTTACAAGACATCATGCCACATGCTCTGTATTCAAAAAGCAAACAAGACAAAGTCCTTGCCCTTAAGAAGCTTACAGTCTAGTAGGAATGATGAGAGATACACAATTAACTATGACTTAGGAGAAGGCAGAGAGATTGGAATTTAAGGTTAGTGAGGGAAGGAGAGAGAGCTTCTGTTTAGGTAGGGTATTGTGAAACAAGTGACTATTGAGAAGAGTCTCCAAGAAAGGAAAGGATTTCATCAGGTAGAATCTGAGCATAGGACCCTTTACAGGGGAAAGGGAAAAGCAAGAACAGAAAACACCAAGCAATATGATTTTACTGTTGCACAGAATGAATAAAAGTAAATAGTCTGAAAAGTAGGTTGAAGATCAGAGGCAAAGAGACACAAATCAGGAATTTCTCATTTGTTCAATAGGCAATTGTTCTCAGTTGTTCAGTTGGGAGTCACCAAGTTTTTTTGAGAGGCTGAGTAACCTCCATACTAGAAAGGTTACTTTGCATATAGGGTGAAAGATGAATTGAAAAAAGAGAACTTGGTAGTAGGTAGATCTGGGATATTAAATTGTCAGGGGAGATGTAACAAGGACCTAAACTAAGCTGGAGGCAACAGAATGAGGAGGGGGAAAAGATGGATGTAAATGAGTCAACAAGTATTTATAAAATGCCCACCATGTACCACACATTGTTCTAGGCTTTGGTGATACAAATATATATTAATGATGCAGTTGCTGCCCTGAAGGAGCTTATATTTTACTATTTAGATATTGTGGTGCTTGTATTAATTTTTAATTTTTTAAAAAATATGTTTCCACATTTATATAATTCATTTTCTTTCCCTCCTCCCCCTCCCAGAACCGACAAGCAATTCAACTGGGTCGTACAAATGTTATCACTTGATACCTATTTCCATATTATTCATTTTTATCATAGAACTGAAACCCCAAATCATGTACTCATATAAACAAGTGATGTCATAAGTTTTTCTTTTGCATTTCTACTCCCATAGTTCTTTCCCTCATTGTGGATAGCATTCTTTTTCATAAGTCCTTCAGGAATGTCCTAGATTGCTTTATTACTACTAGTAGTAAGGTCCATTACATTGGATAGTTCCACGATGTTTCACTTTCAGTGTACAATGTCCTTTTGGTTCCGCTCATTTCATTCTGCATCAGTTTTTGGAGGTCTTTCCAGTTCATATAGAAATCCTCCAGTTCATCACTCCTTACAGCACAATAGTATTCCATCACGATCAGATACCACAATTTGTTCAGCCAATCCCCAATCAAAGGACACTCCCTCATTTTCCATTTTTTGCTGTGGTGCTTGTATTAAAGCTGTAATTGGTTTCCCTGCTTTCAGTCTTTCCCCTTCCCAATCCATTCTTTACACAGTTCAAAATTGGGATTTCTAAAGCACGCTTCTCATCATGACCCCTCTCTCATCAAGAAATTTCAATGGCTTACTAATGTCTCTTAGATAAAACACAGATTCCTCTGTTTGGTATTTAAAGACCTTCACATATTGGGTCTGATTTCCTTTCCAGGGTGGTTATATAGTACTGCCCCTCATGCACTCCATTTTCTAGCCAAAGGGACCTACTTTCTGTTCCACATATATATCTGCCACCTCCATATCTCTGGTGCTTGGAATCCTCTCTCTTAACTTCAACTTCTTGAAATGCCAAGATCCTTTAATATTTAATTTAAATGCCACTTTTTTTCAAGAGGTCTCTCCTGATTCCCTCATTGTTGATGCCCTTCCCCTTGTAAACACCATGTATTTATTTTGTATAAATCTTCAGTTTGCTTTTCCATGAACATGGTGTATCATCCCAGTAGAATACTTATCAAATTATTAAATATATTCTAGTGATTTCAAAGAATTAATGTAACCTCTATCTGATTTAATGTTAAAGTATAGTTTATAGATCAAATACAAAATGAATAATTCTAAATTCCCACTAGAGACAAATCTTATTTCACTCAAATAGGACAGGTTGTCTAAATTCTTTTTTTTTCTTTCACAATTTCAAAAAGTCAACTTTCATCTGAATGAATAAGCCATTAACTGGACCTTTATACCACAGATTTTTTTTTTGGAGTACAATGTGTTAAATTGGGATTTAAATCGCATATATATTGTCTTTTTCTAGAAGGTTGTTGATTTTATTGGGGAATTTCTATTCACGGAAGAAATAGGAAATGGATATGAATTGGGCTCAATGTTTGTAAAGTGCTCTGAAGAAAGGTTGGATATAAGTAGGAATTGTCCAGAAATGATTTCCAGATTTAAATGCTGTGAAAAATATAAAAATTAAGATAATTTATAGCACAACTGAATATATCAAGTTCTATATAAATGCTAAATAATAATATTGTAATGTGCCTACATTCAATAACAATTGGTACTATATAAATGCTAAGTAGAATAAAATAGAAAATGTAGTGCTTTGAATTGGCTCATAAATGTATCAAGCTTCCTATTGTGTTCAACAATAATATATAGGAATTTTTTTTGCAAAGTTGCAGAAGTGAAAGCAAAGGTGAAAATTCTTCTCTTTTCATAATTTCATAGCTCTACAAGATACTACCCTCCTTTTCCTCACTGCAATTGCCCCAACTGACATGCAAGTCATCTGAATGATTTTAAAATCTAGAGTAGTTATTTGTCTTTCTTTTGGAGAACTAATTAACGGACCCATCACAACAGAATAACATTTTTAAATGCTAAGAATCCCATTAGTCTATCTTACATGGTCCATTATAATTTTATAATATGCTTAAAAGGACCACCATAACTAGGACATGGCAACCAGGACTTTGTCCCAAGGCAATGAAATTTAGGAGAGTCTTCACAGCATTGTTGTGGAGCATAATTCCACTACTCTTGGAACTGCATACTCAGGGTCCCAAACCAATTCAATTTACCTCCCCAGAAGCAGCCTTTCCTTTAGCTTAGCAGCAAAGAGATCTCACAATGTCTTGGGATACACTTCTGCCCTCTCCTTCTACCTCTAACTTGTTTCAGAATCAAAAATTCCTGCTTACAATTCTGTTTAAAAGTAAAGCAAATATAGCTCCCTTGGACTTTTTTAGGTTTTACTCAGCTAAGCTATGAGTGTGGTTTTTGCCCTTTCTTCAGATCCAAAAACCAAGTAACTAATAACTGAATCTTAGTAAATGTAAATAATTTAATTTTCTAGACTCTCCATTGGAATTTCTTTCCAATAAGACAGTTTCATGTTGAGTACTAGCTTGAGTCTTAAAAGATAAATTTCCCATCCTCTTTGGAGGGATCAGTAAGATAGGGGAGATTTTATAATGAAGAGAGGATGGAACATGATATTAAGTATTTAAAAGAGAAAGTTGTAGCTTAAATATTGAGAGAGCGGGGGGAAAACTAAGAAGTTTGAATAGTACCAGTGCTGCATGGAATAAATGTCCTCCCAGGGATATTGTAAGGATCAAATGAGGTTCATCTGTGATTGAGTGTTACATGATGGGAAGAATGCAGCAGGAAAGAAGGAAGTGAGGAATAGATGGAGGTCAGGAACTCCTTTATATGATGATGCAAAAACTGAAGGAGGGGAGGTGCAGCTGGGTAGCTCAGTAGATAGCCAGACTTAGAGACAGGTGGTGCTAGGTTCGAATCTGACCTTAGACACTTCCTAGCTGTGTGACCCTGAATAAGCCACTTAATAAGCCACTGCCTAGCTCTTACTGCTCTTCTGCCTTAGAACCAATACACAGTAAGTGATTCTAAGACAGAAGGTAAGGGTTTTAAGGAAAAAAAAACGAAGCAGGAAGAACAAGAAGGGATGGATGATAAGGCAGAGAGAGTGAATATGGTGATAGAAATAATAATTACTGCCTTTTATTTAGTATTTTAATGTTTTCAAAGCACTTTGTATACATTATCTCATTTGATCTGCACAATAGCCATGAGAGGTTGGTTCTACAGACTTGATTTCTCTATTTAATAAATGAAGACATTGAGTCTAGAAAGTCACAAGGTTAATAAATCTGGGAAGAGAGATTTGAATCCATGTCCTTCCTGACTCCAAATCTGGCACTTTTGTCATTATATTATGCATATGAAGCCAGGTAGAAAAGGAAAATGGGAAGAGCATGAGAGATTGAACAATGGGAGTTTGGATGTGTAGAGCCCAGAATTTTTCCCCCACTGGTGATTGTCAATGCCAAATAGGAGAAATAAGAAAACAGAAAAACACTGGGAAAATGGAGCAGGATAGAAAAAGGAAACAAAAGACGAATGAAGAAGAGGCAAAAGAAAGGAAAGTCCTACTACTGTTTTGTTTATTTTGTCTTCCACGAGGGCTAGAAAAATGGACCAGACAGAACACAAGAAAAATCTATGTAAGTTCTGTGAAGGTCAGGTCAGCAATTGCTGTAAAGATCTGCTTAAGGAGAAATGAGGTCCATTGATCAGCAAGAGATTATTTGGTAGGAATTCTGATTATCAATTCTATTGGGATAGAACTAGGAGTGTTTGAAACATGCCAAATCCCAGGAACTAAGGGATAGATATGAGCTTTAGATCAGCATAGAAATTATATTTATTTTGGAGACTGTGCCCTGCAAAAAAAGGAATAGGATTATAAGAAGGACTTTGAGTTGATCCTACTGAGCAGGCCATCACTAAAGGGGTTTATTCATTCTCTTCAGGAATGGAATAGTAGATATTGCAAATATTGTGGCCTGGTTAAAAAAGATACTGTAATGTAATAACAGTGCCAGGAAAAGTAGTAAAAAGGTTTGGAGTTTGGACTTAGGATACAATTATGAAATAGAATTGTGTCAAGAAGATTTTTCTTTTTCAGTTAGGGAGAGTCAGGTTGAAGCTGGTATAAAAGACAAGCCAAGTAGTAAAGAACGGGAAACAAAGTAGATGTTCCTCTATTGGAGAATGACTAAACACACTGTGGTACATGAATGTAATCAAATATTATTGTGTTGTAAGAAACAACAAACATGATGAATACTGAGAATGGAAAGACTTCAGATGAGCAAAATGAAGAAAGCAGAGCCCGGAAAACAACATACACAATGACTACAGCAATGTAAATAGAACAGCCACAAAACAATTAAAATGAATGTTATGAAATTAGAATGAAAAAATATAGCTTGTTTCACAACGTGTCAAACAGGGAAATATGTATTACATGATAACATATGTACAACCTATATCATATTACCTGACTTCTTGGGGAGGGTAGAGAAATGAAAGGGAGGGGAAGAAAAAAACGAATGGGATGTTGATTTGTGAACATGTCTAATATGAGAATTTGTTTCTCTTGGGAAAAGATATTTATTATAAAGCATATGCATTATAGTATTGTTATGTTGCACATTACATTATGTTATATATAAAAATAAATGGTAACCAGAAAAACAAAGTTGGGTCCCATAGAAGAAGATAACGTTCCCTCACCCTACTTTTCTGCAGGGGTAGAGGGTGATACAGGTATCCAATACTGCGTATAATGTCAGATTTTTTTTCAATGCATTGATTGGTTTTGTGAATTCCTGTCCCTCTTTTTTCTAACAAACAAGCAAAAAAAAACCTATAACTTTTTTGAAAGGGTTATTGGAAAGTGGAAAGATTCAGGAGAAATCTAGGCAAGGTAAAAATAAAAGACATCAATGAAAAAACTTTTTTAAAAAAGAGATAACCAAGAACAGGTGATAGATGTAGTTTAAAAATTAGCAAGAAAAGTGGCTTAGTGTCTCCTAAAAAAACATTTTCTGTCACCTCTGGGAAGCAAAGTGCCCAAGAAGACCATATATATGTAGAGAGAGGACTTCAGGGAAAATGAGAAAAAGCTAAAATTCCATTTTTTTATGGAAGCCTTTCTCAAGTCCTCTTAATTCCAGTGCCTTCCCTCTGTCAATTAGTTCCTATTTGTCCTGTAAAATAGCTTGCTTTGTCTATGTTTGTTTACAGGTTGTCTCCTTCATTAGATTGTGAGCTTCTGGAAAGCAGGGATTGTCTTTTGCTTCTTTTTTGTATCCTCAGAGCTTAGCACAGTGCCTGGCACATGGCAGGTGTTTAATAAATGTGGATTGATTGATTGATTGATTAAATTGCCTAGGAGTTAGAATAACAATCAAATCTTATTCTAAGTATCTAAGTCTTCCAAATCACGATTTTCTACAGTTGATTTATTTTAACACAACTGTAAGATTTTATTTTTCATGTTAACAGAGAAAGCATGGTGTAATGGATAGAGTGCAGTCCTTGGGATCAAGAGTCCTGAGTCCAGGTACTGCCAATACATCCCTGTTGTCTGGGACCTGCAGTTGCTCCTTCTTTCTTCTGGTGTCAGCCATGCACAACATGCTAACTGGTCTCAGGTTTAACTTTGCTTGCCCAGAAGGGAATCCTGAGCTCTTCAAGACTATCAGGGATGGCTCATGACAGCTTGCTATAATTTTCTGCCCTTGGGGCTTACAGATTGATTGTTATCCTTCTGGCAGAAACTTTGCTGCTCTGCCTGTTCCCTAGTCCTCTGGCCAAGAGTTTCTTAGCATTTCACTGCCCTGGAGCACCCTGGCTGAAACATTCTAGTCCTAAAATCTTTACTTAGGAAGAGTTATGCTTGACAACCCTGGGGATTCCTAGATAGAGGTTTCCTAAATTGTTAGATCTAAAAGATCTTCTGGCCCTGTGCTTTCTTAGCTTTGGCTCCAATGGCTGGGTCCCATTCTCAGTTCCTTCAGTCCACTTCGTGTCTCCTCTTTCTCCACCTCCAGCTGAACAAAGGTATGGATTGTAATTTCTCTCTCTTTTTCTTAATCACCATTTTTCCACATCTCTCTTATCTTTTATGGAGTACATTCTGGGTGGAAATTTAATTGTTCTGCTCCTATATATATTCCACCATCTTGACCAACAGTATGAGAGAGGAATTTAAGAGTTCTGGATTGTGAAAACCAAACTGTCATGGGTAATGTGTGAAAGGGGCAAAGGTGAAGTGAAGAGGCAGATGAAGGAGTTCAATCAAAGGGAAAGCCAGGGACACCACCATGGGATTTGAAGTATCCAAGTTAGAGGAGTGAAATGGGGGTGGAAACACTGGAAGAAGATTTTGACAGTATCTTAAGAAATAGCAGGATTGGAAATAAGTGAAAAATAATTCATCAAGCCAAATATTGAGAATTAGTATTTCTAGTATAATATAATAAATACAAAAAATTATATAAGGGCACATTATAATATTCTCTTTCTCTTGCTTGGTCTTAAATTCTTTCTATTCTCAGACCTGACAGGTATACTATTCTATTTCACCTAATTTATTTATTATTTCATTCTTTGTATTTAAGTCATTTACCCATTTTGAATTTATCTTGGTATAGGGTGTAAAATGTTGACCTAAACCTAATTTTTCCCATACTGTTTTCCAATTTTCCAAGCAGTTTTTGTCAAATAATGAGTTCTTATCTCCAAAGCTGGGATATTTGGCTTTATTGAACACCAGCTTGCTGAGGTAATTTATCCCTAGTCTATTCCATTCCTTCTGTCTCTTAGCCAGTACCATATTGTTTTGACTGCTGCTTTATAGTATAGTTTAATATCTGGTATTGTAAGATGAGGGAATGTCCCTCGTTTGGGGAATGGCTGAACAAATTGTGGTGTCTGATGGTGATAGAATACTATTGTGCTGAAAGTAATAATGAACTGGAGCAATTCCACCATGAACTGGAAAGACCTTCAGGAATCGATGCAGAGTGAAAGGAGAAGAACCAGGAAAACCTGGTTACAAAGAGACAGATACACTGTGGCACAATTGAATGTAAAGGACTTTTCTACAAGCAACAATTCAATGACCCAGGACAATCCAGAGGAATTTAAGAGAAAGAACACTAACCACATCCAGAGAAAGAACTATGGGAACAGCAACACAGAAGAAAAACATGACTGATCATGTGGTTTGATGGGGATGTGATTAAGTTTTGATGTTAAAAGATCACTCTACTGCAAATATAAATAACATGGAAATAGGTTTTGAACAATGATACCTGTACAACCCAGTGGAATTCAGCTCCAGGAGTGGGGAGGGAAGAGGGTTGGGAAAAAACATGAATCATGTAACAATGAAAAATATTCTAAATTAAAAAAAAAAAGAAAAAAAGAAATGACAAGCAGGATCACTTCGGAAACACCTGGGAAGACTTATATGAACTGATGAAAAGAGGAGTGAATAGAAGCAGGAAAGCATTTTACACAGTAATAGCAGTATTATAAGGATGATGAACTGAAAGACATAACTACTTCTGATCAAGATAAGGACCTGAGACAACTCCAAAGAGCCCATGATGAAAAATAATACCAATTTCCAGAAAGAAAACTGATGAATTCTGATATTGGTGATTGAAGCATACTTTTTTTTTTGCTTTATTTTTCTTGGGGTTTTTAATGTAACTTTTCTTTTGTGACATAGCTAATATGGAAATATATCAATATCATGTTGCCTGCTTTCTCAAGGGGTGGAGAAGAGACGAAAGGAAGGGAGAGAATTTGGAACTCAAAAGTTTAAAAATTTATGTATATTTGGGAAACATTTTTTAAACATTAAAATATATTTTAAAAAATCCTAAAGTCTTCCAATCCTAGAATTTAGAAAAGTGTGGGAATGAAGTAAAGGCATATGAAAGATATGCAAATTCCTATTAGAACAGAAGAAAAACTTTTAAATATGGTAAGAGGGGAGGAAAACTGCTTTTCTAGATAGCAAAGTTGTTGGGCTGGGTTAAAAATTTTTATAAGGAAAACTTGAGAAGAAAAAGCCAAAAACTTTCTTTAAAAAAATATTCTCAGCAACATAAGTTTTTAATGAAGTGCATAGGTAGAGAAAACAAAAGAATCAGAGCAGGAAGCAAGAATCTAAGAAGAGCAAAGTTTGCATAGACAGAGCCTGGAGATGAGAGATGAAAAGGAAAATCAAGTGAGAACAGAAATATTACCAACAGACATCTTAAAGTGTGCAAAAAGAGAAAGGTGGTGTTATACCCTGATAAAAATGAATAGATTAAGATGACAGTAAAAGAAAAACTGTGAATAATGGATGAATTCTTTGTCAAATTGTTTCAGATTACAAGAAATGATACAGAGAAAAGGGAAGGGATGTGGACTAATGCCAAGGTAACAATCAAAGGATGAAGGAACAAATGATTTGAAAGTAACAAGAGAACCACAGCATCAAATTACTGAAAAAAAAGGAAATGTTCCTGGGTCTTATGGCTTCACCAGCGAATTCTAAAAAGTCTTGAAGGACTACCTGAAGCAAAACTTTAGCAGCTATTTTCAGGGATTGGTATGTAGGTGAAAGGTGAAAGAATTTGCACACTGAAACAAGGAGTGATAAGACTTTAAAAATAAGGATATAAGAGAATAAAAGAAACTTCAGACCATTGACATTAGGAAGCAAATAATACAGCACTTGAAATACTCACCATTAATACATAGGCTCCCTTGACCCCAGAAAAGCTACTCTAGAATACATGTACTCTGGAGGTCCATTTTTACGACGTCCCTACCAACTGATTTATTTTTCCTAGTCGATAGAGGACAAAATTAATTCAAATTGAAGACAATGAAATAGCATAAGAAAAATAGCAATAGAACACTTCCACCATAAACAAGGAGCACACTTTTCCACAAATACACCGCCATCAGTGACACAGAGAACATCTGTATCTAGGGCACACATGTGAAGAGACACATGGACACACAAGTTGGGAATACATGCATGCAGCCAGTACACATGCATAATTGCGTAGTCAGTTCCTCTGATTTTCAAGGCTACCAATCATGCTTTTCCCAAAGGTCCTATTTCCTATAACATAGTAAGACATTTCTCTCTAGGATATTCTCTAGATCCTAAAGGCTTTTTACTCCTAGAATTCATAAATTGGAAGTACCCTCTATTCCTGCAGCCTTTCCCTCTGACTGTATGTCTCTTTCCAGAATCTCCTTTGAAGGTAGGTGCCCAGGCCAATCATGTCTGATTCCTCTTCAGACCTTATCCAACACCTGGTGGAAATGTTCTACTTGTCCTCCCCACATGCTACCTTTTCAACTTCCTTTTTATATGTCTTCTACAATTAGAATATTATCCTTTTTGAGAGTAAGACCTATCTTTGTTTTTGCTTATATGAATAATTCTTGCTTTATATAAGTAGGCCATTCCACAGACCTCTACACAAAGCAATTTTTACTGCAAATTTGCCTGTTCAAATGGGGAAAGGAGGGAGGGAAGGAGGCAGGAAGGAGGTTGGCATATAGTTCAAGGATATTTCGGGGTTGGAAAAAGAAGCAAGAGGAGAAGGAACGCATTGGGTCAGGCCCAGCCATATGGGAGACTGATGGGAAATGAGAAGATGGGTGAGAGGCAGGGGCCAGACACAGGCACCAGGACATGAGGGTACCTGAGCACCAACTGATGGAAGATAGACATTCTGGGACCAGCCACACATTTCAGAGAGTGGCAAAGAAAGATCTCCTTTCTTGGCTAGTGGTCTTAGACCAAGCCCCCAATCTAGAGGCAGCAGGGGTCTATCTGCACATTTTTCTTCTGCTTTCACTTGAAGGGTTTCTTTTCATGTTTTGTTTGTGTGTGGGTGGGTGGGGGGAATGTAGCATCAATTAGAGGGGCAAGAGGAGGGGGGAGAGACAGAGACAGAGAGAGACAAAGATGAAGAGCGCTATTATACAGTAAAATTTTAAAAAGCTTTTATGTGGATTTCTTTCAGAATTATTCATATAAAATTAAATTTATATAAAGCAAAAGTTATCTATATTCCTATTCGTGTTTAACACTGTGCGTGGCACAAGAAAACATTTAATATATTACTGATTTGTAGCTGTATCTACCATAAATGCAGTGTTTGGCAGGTATTATTTTTAGTTGCTTTTTTTGTGGTCACTGTTTGCTCTGTGATTTCAGTTCCTGTGGACACCTGATTGTAGAGTTTCTCTCTGCTTCCAGGTACTGGTTTCAAATGGAGTCCTCAGTTATGATGCTTCCCATAAGACTGATTTTTGTTTTCTTTTAGAGAAATAAGTTTAATAAAGGCCTTCCAGCTCTTTTAAGGATGTGGGTACCTTTTTATCTAGGAAAAGGACCCTAAGTGCTTTTAATGCCATAAGGAAACTGTCTACTTTTAAAGACTTACAGAGATAGGTCTTTCCCCCCCAGAAGGAGAATTTTTGTTTCTAGAGCCAAGTTATTTGGAATATAGAACAGCCAGCTAAGAAGCACCAACAGACTTTGTTTATCTTCTAACTTCTTTTTCCTGCTCATTAGGAACAAAGTCTCTGTCCCAAGCTCTATCTTAATTAGGTGTGGAAAATTTGTATAATTCCTCCTTAATTTCAGAATCATTTTGGAGACTCTCGTTTCAAAAAACAAAATCATTTCAAGGACTATTTGGGTATGAAGAGCACTGTTTTTCTCAACCCATGCAATTTTCCTTGGTCTTCCAAACAAATGAATGGAAGAGGGAATTATAGAGAACAAGAATCCCTGGGTGGAACCACTAGGACAAATCATCCTCTACTATAATCTTCTATTCCTGTTTTTATATGTATATGGCACTGCATATAAGCTTTATGTCCATTTTTTATCTACGTGATTCTTTCAGTTAACCACGGTAAAAGTACATTGGAGTGAACAAAGTAGACACTTCAAATTAAATGCAACAGAAGTAAATAAAAAGGATAGAAAATAGCTAGCACATCAAAGTAAGGAGGTGCTAAGGGTATTTATTGTGTTTAGCTCATAAAAAGGATTTTGAGCAGATTTTTCTTTTTAAGAGCAAGCAAAAGGATTGTATATGTTCAGATTACATTATAAACATTTTAAATCGATGTGACCAGCATCCCTATTTTCTGTCAGTTCATGCTTCTCTGTGATCATCATTTCTTCATTCATGGCACATCTAATAATCATGGGAGTTCCCCAAGGCTCTATCCTGAGCCCTCTTTTCTCCTCCCTCTAAACGTTTTTACTTGGTGATCTTACATGGCTTCAGTGATCACCTCTAAGCAGATGACTCTTAAATTTATTTGTCCAGTCATAACTCTTCTGCTGACTTCCAGTCTCACATCTCCAACTGCCTATTAGACATCTAAACTGGGTATAGTCATCTTAAACTCAGCATGACCAAAACTGCATTCATTGTCTTTTCTCCCCCACTTCCCCCCCTCTTCCTAACATTCCTATTATTATCAGACACCACCATCTTCTCAGTCCTCTGGGCTCACAACCTAGGCATTATCCTTGATTCTTCACTCACTCTCTCCTTCCCCATATCCAAGCAGTTGTCAAAGCCTGCCATTTTTACTTCTGTAATATCTCTCATAAATACTTTTTCTGTATGCACCTCATATATACTTTGCAGGCCCCCATCGCCTTCTATTTGGATTACTATAATAACTAGCTGATTGGTCTCCCCACATGAAATTTCTCCCCACTTCATCCCATCTTCTACTCAGCTGTCAAATCAATCTTCCTAAAATGCAGTTCTGACCATGTCACTGTGCTTCAGGATTAAACATAACATCTTCTCCTTTGCTTTTAAAGACTACTATAACCTGGCCCTTTCTTGGCTTTTTAGTCTTGTAATTTTTAACTTACCCCAAATTCTTTAAAAATTTTTTAAATTAAATTAAATTTTTTTATTTAATAACCACCACCAGCGAAAAACATTTAAATAAACAAATACAAAAAATGTACTAAGCCACAAACTCCATATTGTTTACAATTTGTTTAAAAATACATAAATGATATATGTGTGCTAATATAAACATCCTTTGCTTTTGAGCCACATGGTCTTCAGTTCAATCACATTGGCTTCCTAGCTGATCCTCAAATAAGAGTGTCCATCTTTAGACTCTTTTCATTGGCTGTCACTTATGTCTGGAACTCCCTCCCTTTTCATCTCTGCCCCCTAACTTCCATGGCTTCCTCCAGGTTTCAGCTAAATTCCCACCTTCTGCAAGAAACTTTCCCCATTCTTCCTTAATCTTGACATCTTCCCTCTAATTATACTTCTAATTTATTCTATATGTATTTTGATTGTATATAGTTGCTTGCCTAATGTCTCTTTCATTAGATTGTGAGCTCTTTGAGATTACTGACTCTTCTTTTTTCTGTCTTTGTATCTTTAGCACTTAGCAGGTACTTAATAAATGTGAAATGATTCAGTGACAATCTGATTTCTTGTAGTACTTAATATTCCATTACATTCATGTGCTCTAATTTGTTAGCCATTCCCCCAAATTCTGGGCATCTATTTTATTTCCAGTTCTTCTCTAACACAAAGAGTACTGCTATAAATATTTTGGTATATATGGTTCTTTTTGTGTGTCAGTAACTTCCTTGAAGAATATCCTTACCAGTGGAATATTACCAGAGATAATTTTATTCAACAATCCCTTGATTATAAATATCAAGTGAGGCATAAAACAGGGAGACATTTAACAAAGATGTTCACTGTGTCATAGGGGATGCCCAGCAGAAAGTACAAATAAAAGGTAGTTTTCTTTTGATCAGTGATTTTCAAAGTGTGGCTCACAAATCCTTCAAGGAAATGGGCAAAAGAAAGAAATAAACACTATATAGTACTCACTAAATGCCAGACTTATTGCTAAGCACCCAGTAAATATTATCTCACTCAATCCTTACAATAATCCTTTATTATCCCTATTTTGCAGATGAATAAACCGAGGCAGGCAAAAGTCAAGTAGTTTGCCCAGGATCACACAGCTAATAAGGCCACTTGAACTTAAATTGAACAGACTCCAAATCCACTTCTCTATCCACTGTGCCCCAAGTTACCTCTTTCAGGGGGTCTGTGAGGTTAAAATTATTTTCATAATGCTAAGAAATAATTTATATAACCCATGTAAACAAAAGTGCTTTGAGATCCTCAATAATTTTTAAGAGTGTAAGGAGATCCTGAAATTAAAAAGTTTAAGAACCACTAGTTTAGATTTTGAGTTTCCCCAGATGCTATGGTTCATAGATAAAATTGTACTGATTATAGCAAACCTAGAAAACTATAAAGCCTCCTTGATAAAATTTATGATCACTCAAAAAAGCTTTATTTAGTAATCCACACACAAAAAATCAAATGAATGAATATCACATATTGCTAAGATTATGACGTGCTGTTGGATGGTCAGCCCATTCACTTGGTCCATCAGCACATATATCTTCAATGGTTACCACTGATAGATAATAAGTGAGACCCAGAATGAAACAGGAGAAACAGGAAAGTAGACTAAATCACAACTAAGAAATTAATTAAAAAGGATCCCATGCTATTCCCTGATGCTCAAACTCATCTCTTTCTTAATTAATAATCATCTAGTGATGCTATATAGTTAACAAATTATAGAATACTATAGTCTCTGGGGGGGAAAATTGCAAATGACCTAAATGGCTATGAAGAGGCTCTTGGTGAGTTTAAGTAGGCAGTAGGATATTATACAATGATGATCCACACAAGGAAACCACTCTTAAACCTATCAACTATGACATATTTGATTGGAAGAAGAGGTGGACTAACAGTCACATAGAAAGATCAAGGCATAACACATGGGCAAATGGGAGTGTTGCAGTGGTATCCACTAAATATTAAAAGAGTTAAAGGAAGACCTCCAGAGTGTTTGTAATGTCTTTTACATAGAATTTATGGGAAGAACATGAACACAAATTGCTCAAGATGATGCAATATAGATGAGACGTCAATGACATCCATGAGTAGAGAGCCCAAATTGATAAAATTGTGAATCCATTGAAATACTGAAGCATCATCATATGATAAAAAGAAAAGGATCAAGTTATGAATCAATCTCCTTGTTCAGCAGATTTGGGGGAGGAGGAATAAGAATATGTCACCATTTTTAAAAATCTTGTCCAATTTTATCTCTTTTTTTAACTTAATTCTTAAATTTTAAACCCCTAGCAGCCCAAGTTATAAGGTACAATTAGATGAAAGAGGATATATAGTAAACAGCATTTGATGCATGTTATGTTCACATCCTGGGAAATGATGGATGCCATCTTGAATGACAGGGGAGGCAGTTGGAAGGCATAGAATGTTCCCAGATGCTATGAGCCAGGGCAAATGTTGGTTGGCCTGGCAGTATAAATTCCCCTGCCAGTCACTTGATCGGGTCTTTGGTCTTTGGATTTTGGTCTTTGGTCTTTGACCTTTGGTGTTGGGTCTGTGGGCTCTTTAGGTCTTTAGGTCTCTGAATCTTTCTAGCTCTTTAGGTCTCTGGGTCTCTGGGTGGTGAAGGGAGGCTGGGAGGTCTATGAAGTAGAGGGTAGGAAGAATCTGAATAGTTCCTGAAGACTGTGAGAACTAGTGCATTATCAAACACTGATAGTGAAAAGCTGAGAGAATAAGATCACTAACACAGCTGTATCGACAGCAGTCTCTATTCTCTAGCTTGGCTGTGGCCAGGCTGGGCCAGAGGGGTAGTGGAGAATAAAGCTCCAGCTTTTACTAGATCAATAGCCTCAAGTCCTGATTATCAACCAGTTATAGATGTTAGATTGACAGGGTCTCTAATCCCCATTCCTTATCCTGTTTATTCTTTCCCTGATTATAGGTTATAGATAAAGAGAGTTTAACAAGTACCTTCCTGAGTGGTCTCTATATCACTACCCTTGGGGAGGAAGCCAACACAGTCAGATAACAAACGTGATCCAAGGCAAATGAAAAGCCCTATAATAATTTAACCAACCCCAGGTTGGACCTGAAAGGGTTACCCATCTACCTAACCTTTCGGGGTTCTCCCTGGGCAATTGTTAGAGAAAAGGGGAAATTATAACAACTATCAAGGGTGATTGGGGTTGGTGTTCCTCCATTATCTACAACTAGGGAGAATACATATATACATTCACACCACTGTATATCTATATCTCCTTAGGCCCTTTTATAACATGCATAAATGCCAGGTCCAAAACCAAAGAATGTGAAAAAGAATCTTTTGGTTAGAATGAGAGAAATAGAGACCTCTAAGGAAAAGGTCTAAGACAACAGGAGATATATAATAAAATAAGCACAGTAAGAAGCAAATGTCCCTTCAAGAGATATATTTAATGGAATATAGAAAAAAAAAGAATACCAGTGGTGATGATGATGGAATCATGAGAGATTTCATCAGTTTGAAATAAGAGTCAAATGAAAACATTCAACCTGAACAGATTGTAAGGTTTTTTTTGATTGTTTTTTACACTGATCTGTAAAGCTGAGTGGAAAAAGGGAGGAAAGATATAGACTCTCCCTTAGTGGTGATTTGATCAAGTCAGGTAAGAAAATAAGGAGTATTGCTCTCTGACACACATGCTAAGTGTTGCTCCTTCCTGTTACAGAAGCTTCAATATAAGTAACCAAACAGAACAAAGATTCAGCTAACTGCTACTGTGTCTGTATGATGCTGCCTCACCTTTCTTTTCAGTATCTGTGTTCCCGCTTCTAGTCATTCCTGTCTCCTCTGCTGAGTCTCAGTCCCAGGTCCTTTTTCTCAATTGGTTGTCAAAATCCCTATATGATGTTTGAGGACAGAAGGTGTTATACCTGAGAATGAATAAACAAATGAATGAAAATCATTTATTAAACCTAATATCTCCCATATTATTTTCCAAATTTCCCAACAGT
>NC_058132.1:530850176-530908083 GCF_016433145.1 Gracilinanus agilis
CTGTCCAGGTGCCCTTACTAATTATTATTTTTATTGCATTATGATCTGAGAAGGTTACATTTATTATTTCTGCTTTTTTGCATTTGTTTGAAATGTTTCTAGGCCCTATTACATGGTCAATCTTTGCGAATGTACCATGTACAGCTGAAAAGAAGGTGTATTCCTTTTTGTTCCTATTTATTTTCTCCACATATCTATTAAATCTAATTTTTCTAGGACTTCATTCATCTCTCTTACCTCTTTCTTATTTATTTTTTGGTTTGATTCATCTAGATCTGAAAGAGAGATATTTAGATCTCCCACTAGTATGGTTTTATTATCTATTTCCTTCTTGAGATCTGCCAGTTTCTCCTTTACAAATCTGGTTGCTATGCCATTTGGTACATATATATTGAGCAATGTTATTTCCTCATTGTCTATACTGCCTTTAATCAGGATGTAATGACCTTCCCCTGGCTTTTTAAATTATATCTATTTTTACTTTATATTTGTCAGAAATCATAATTGCCACTCCTGCCTTCTTTTCCTCATTTGAGGCCCAAAGGATTTTGCTCAAGCCCTTTACCTTAAACCTCTGTATGTCCACCCACCTCATATGTGTTTCTTGTAATCAACATATGGCAGGATTTTGGTTTCTAATCCACTCTGCTATTTGCTTCCTTTTTATGGGCAAGTTCATCCCATTCACATTCAGAGTTATAATTATCAGTTGTGTATTCACTGACATTTTGGTATCCTCTCCTAGTTCTACCCCTTCTTCTTACACTATTTCCTTTTAAAGCAGTGGTTTGCTTTATGCCAGTAACCCTTGTCCCCTCCCTTGATTTACTTCCCTTTCTACCCCCTCCCTTATTCCCCTCTTTTTATTTTTAAGGCCTAATGAATTCCCTCCTCCTTCTTCTCCCCTCCCTTTTTTGACCTCCTCACTCCCCTGCTCCCCTTGGTTTATCCCTTCTACCTTTCTCAGTAGGGTTAGATAGAGTTTTATATCCCAATGGATGAAGCTACTCTTCCCTCTCAGGGTTAATTACGCTGAGAGTAAGGTTTAAATATTACCTCTTAATGCTCTCTTCCTCTCCTTCTTATAATAGTATCCATCCCTTCCCCTTCCCATGCCCTCTCTGTGTGTAATAGAATATCGTATTTTTCTTATTCATTCAAGTTTCTCAAGGTTTCCCTCTCTTTCCCACCCCTATATCATCTTAGACCATTTAGTATTCCAACCTCTCCCTATGAATAATTCTTCTAATAGTGAATAGAGTTCCTTACAGAGAATTATACATAACATTTCTCCATATAAGAATACAAATAATTAGATCATATTGAAGCCCTTAAAGAGGCAAATTTAAGAAATACAAGTTTTCTTTCTTTCCCCTCTGTTTCTTATTTACCTTTTCATGTTTCTCTTGATTTTTGTGGTTGGATATCAAACTTTCCATTTAGTCTTGTTCTTTTCCGTGCAAATAGTTGGAAATCTTATATCTTGTTGAATGCCCAAACTTTCCCCTGGAAGTATATAGTTAGTTTTGATGGGTAGGTGACCTTTGGTTGTAGACCCAGTTCTCTTGCCTTTGTGAATATCATATTCCAAGCCTTGCGATCTTTTAGTGCAGAGGCTGCCAGATCCTGTATGATCCTGATTGGTGCTCCTTGATATCTGAATTGTCTCTTTCTGGTTTCTTGTAAAATTTTTTCTTTTACTTGGAAGCTCTTAAATTTGGCTATTATATTCCTGGGGGTTGTCTTTTCTGGGTCTAGTGTAGAGGGTGATCTATGGATCCTTTCAATGTCTATATTACCCTCTTGTTGTAGAACTTCAGGGCAATTTTGCTGAATAATTTCTTTTAGTATGGAGTCCAAATTTCTACTAATTTCTGCTTTTTCTGGAAGACCAATGATTATCAGATCGTCTCTTCTAGACCTGTTTTCTCGGTCTGTCACTTTCTCATTGAGATATTTCATGTTTCCTTCTATTTTATCAGTCTTTTGACTTTGTTTTATTTGTTCTTGCTGTCTTGAGAGATCATTAGCTTCTAATTGCTCAATTCTAGCCTTTAGGGACTGGTTTTTGGCTATAATCTTTTGGTTTTCCTTTTTAATCTGGTCATTTCTGGTCTTCAATTTACTTGCCTCACTTTCCCATTGTGAAATTCTGCCTTTTAAACTGTTATTTTCTTGCCAGATTTTGGTTTCCAATTTGCTTACCATTTCGTTTGATTTGGGGGCATCTTTCTCCAATTGGGAGTTTCTATCTTCTAACCTGTTAATTTCCTTTTGAGCTATTTCCCACTTCTCTCGCAAATCTCTTCCACCTTTCTCATTATCTCAGATTTGAACTCTTTAATAGCTTGTGGCCAGTTTTCATTATTTTGGGAAGGTTTGGATATGATTACTTGTTTGTTCTCCTCTGCTGTTTGCTCTGTTGTCTGGATTTTATCTGTGTAAAAGCTGTCGAGTGTTACAGATTTCTTCTTGATGATCTTTCTCTTTTGGGGTTCTTGTCTCTGACTTGCCATTGTTAGCCCTGCACCCTCTCAGGTTTATCCTCACACTCAGGGTCTGTCTGCGCTCTTTAGGCTCCTGAGGTCTCAGGTCTAGTTGTTCTCAGGGTCAAGCCTCCTGGTGGTCCCCTTGCTTGTTCCTCTGCCCGAGGCTCCTTTAACAGCCTCAGGGAGCTGCTTCCACAGTTGTGCACCCCTCTGCACTGGGTCCCCACTCAACGTCCACGCCTGTGCTCAGGATCCATGTCTGCACTTGTGTCTGCGCCTGCACTTGTGCCTGTGCTCAGGGTCTGTGTTCAAAGTCTGTGCATTCTTTAGCCTCTTGGGGTCTTAAGTCTTCCTGCTCTCAGGAACAGGCCCTGGTGACCCCAGGTAGCTGCCAAGGACTTAATGCATGCCCCAAACTTGCTCTAACTCTTGTGCACTGGCTTTGGCACTGTAGGTGGTGTGGGGTGGGGGAGGGGTTGTTCAGTTCGAGTTTTAGTGAGAGCTGTTTCACCCCTTTAAAGCATGGAAATGCCCTGATTCCACGTACCTCCAATGCTGCGCCCTGTGGTGGGGTCCCTTCATTCCTCTGGATTTGTTTTTATGTCTTCTTCAGGAGTCTTATATGTTTTGGTTAGAGGAGGCTAAGCAGCTGCTTTTTACTCTGCCGCCATCTTAACCAGGAAGTTCCAGGTAATTCTCCCAGTGAATGGCTTTTAAATAACAAAGGGAGGATTTTGTATTTTATCCTGAAGGTAATAGGGAGCCACTGGAGTTTAATTAACAAGGTGCAGTATGTGACGTGGGCTGACTTGTCCTTTAAAAATATCATTTTGGGAGCCAAGTGGAGAATGAATTGCAGAAAGTGAAGGCTTGAGGCACAGAGGCCAAGAGATTTATTATCTTATCAGAACTGTAATTGACTCTTTGCTTATTTAAGCTTATTATTAATTTATTGGTTGGAAAGTTATTGGTTGGAAAGAAAGAGGAGGGGAACAGTGGGGGATATGGTCTTTGGAAGAATCAGAGGGTTGCAATGGAGCAGAGGCTTCAGGTTTCCTTCCAGAGAAGTCTGTAAATGGAAAAGCCAGCATCCAACCAGGAAAAAGCATCTAGCACCTAGTGCAATCCAGGTAATGGGTGCTGAAATAGGGAGGAAGGAGAAGGTCTCCCCATAGCACTACTTGGGCCTCTGATTTACAGTTTCCACATTACTAAAATCAGGGCAGATAGGTTGAGAAGTGGATAGAGTGCCAGGTCTGGAGTCAGGAAGACTCATATTCTGAGTTCAAATATGGCCTCAGATTTTTATTAGCTGTGTGACCCTGGGCAAGTCACTTAACTCCATTTACCTCAGTTTCTTCATCTTTAAAATGAGTTGAAGGAAGAAATGGTAAACTACTCCAAAATCTTTGCCAAGTAAATTCCACATGGGTCACAGTCAGACACAACTGAAATGAGTGAACAACAACATCTCTAAAATAAGAACTAGTTGGTTTGAACTAGATGACTACTGAGGATTCTTCAAATTCTAGATCTACAACCCTATCCATCTTTTTAAAAATTGCAAGTTTTTACATGTTAATAAGGACCTTTGGAAGGACAAAATACCTTTGGTATTCAAAGGTAGTGTAATGCAGGGTTTGCAGCAATAGCTTTTTGCTTTTGCAAATTCAACTGTACAGCCCTGGCAGTTAGAAGTTTTAGAATGTTCACAGAAAGACAGTTGAAGCCTGATACTATAAATAATGCTGAAGCTCCAACTGAAGGGCTTTTGCCTTTTGGCTTCTGCCTTGGCCTGTGCTTATTAGTCTTTGGGACATTTTGGACCTAGCTTGATTTCTCTAGACATCTCCCTGATCTCTCTATTTACATCCCTACTATTTCCCTGAATTTCCCTTTGGGCCCTGGGAGGAAGGGTGGTTTTGTTAGTTGGACATTGTGGGTTTTAGCTTCTGTAGGCAAGTAGGACATCCTAAATCAAGTCACCCCCTTATTTAGTGATCTGATAAATACTTTACTTCAGGGCAATGAACCCTTCTGACTGGGAGAGCTGGACTCTCTCAGTCTGACTCCCTTCTCTGTGACCCTTCCCCCAATACCAGCTTTCTCCCTAGTGGCAGTTACAAAACCCTGAAACCCTCTCTCCCTCAACTCACCCCTGCCATCAATAAATCCCCTTTGTTACTTACACAAAAGCCTCTGGTGAATCATTGTAGTGAATATTAAGGCAAAGGGTGAAGGGGAAGAAATTACTTTCTTATTTCTTGAGGGAAACTTAGGCATCTATCTTGAGCAGGAAGTACCCAGCAGAGACTTCCTGCAGACATCAATTTCACTGGCAGGGAGGAGCTTTTGACTCCTCCCTCAAAGGGACCTTAGAAATGAACAAGAGAAAACCCTCCAGCCAGATCTAATCATTTCTGACTGGCCCAATTCCTCTTGTATCATAGAGATACTTCCATGCCTGAAGTACCCAGCTTATTTCCTCTCAGTACCCTATGTCTCTAGCCTTAGTGAATAAGCCTGTTTGAGCAGCCCCTCCTATACTCCCATTCATTCTCTTACCTTCCTATATACTACCCATTCATCCCTTCATTACTCACCTAACCCCTTTACTCCTCCCTATATCAAGATTGCCTATTCATTCCCTTAACTCAGCCATCCCCTTTGTCACCTTTATTTCCCCTCATATCAACATTTTGCCTTACTTCTTTATAACAGTAGTGATACATAGTAGAATGTCAGATACTGTAATAAGTGGAAATAGAGGAGGGATATTTGGATCCTACCTCATACTCTTGAAATCCCATCATATTTGAATGGCTCATATTGTTCCCTCTGCCTAGAATGCTCTCACTTCCCCCTGATTAGAAATTCCATTAATCTTTTAAGATCTAGTTCAAATGCATCCTCCTCCATGAAACTTTCCCAAATGCCTCCATTCAGAAACAATTTCTCTCCTCTCTGAACTCTAATAGAGCTTTGTGCCTTTCTAATGTGTTTGTTAAAATCACCTGGGGTTCTATTTGGAAGGATTGAACCTCAATATAGTGTTTGACAAACTTCTGTGGAACTGTGGGGGTCCTTAAAACTACATTTCCTGTGGTCCAGTGGGTTTCCTGTTTTGGATGACGTATTGAAGGTGAGGGACTGTTTTAAAATAAGGGGAAGTGATGTGGAACTTCCTCTTTAGCTACCTCCCTCTAGCTACCGTCCTCTTGAGCTACCTGAGCTTGCGGAGAGAGGAGAGGTAAATGGCGGAGCTGAGGTTGGAAGAGGTTTCTTACAGGCGCGTGGTCAGTTTTTCTCTATCAGCATGGCTTTTATTAAAATACTATTCTCCCTTTTGATCTCGGCCCTCATCATTTTTAATCATAAATTTATTGCATGTTGTTTTACATTACTTCCTTGTACACATATCCTAATTTCTCTACTAGACTGTAAATTCTTTGAAGGGAGGTCAGCATGGTCTAGTGGGAAATGTACTGAACTTTGGTAATGGTAGGTCTGTCGCTTTTTCTTGTGTGATTTTGTGTGTGTAGCTTAAATCTCTGGGCCTGTAAAATTAGAGGATTGAACTAGATGATTTATTAAGGTCCAATCCAGCTTTAGATTATGAGCAAATTCATTATTTCCCCAGCAGCCTACTATGTATTAAACAAGGTAAGGACTCAGTAAATATTTGTGTGAAATGAACAAATTAATGAATGATGTAGATAGACACCTACCATGAGTATGCCTAATTATTTAGGGGGCAGGTGGTAATAGCATTTATTGAAGGCCATTTATTGTATACCTAGGGTTTCAAAAGACCTATTAAATACCAAGTAGTCTTCCCTGAAACAGGGAATCTATTACTAAGACTTAGCTTTCCTCACCAAGAATCACAAAAGGAATGGAGCTCCTGAAGCTATTTTTGTATTTAGAAAGCATTCTTAGCAATATAAAAAAATTAAATCAAGAAAATTGTTTGAAATGATGATTACTTCTAAAATGGAATGTAAAGGGACTAGCAGCACTGGTGTAAGGATGTGCTGAGCCCTTTAAGGGCATTTTATCCATCTTTGGGGTACACATTTCACCCAACTCTTACCAGTGACTCTAAGAAACTATAACATGGGAAGTGGCCACACCCAAGTAAAACTGTTTTAACAGATGGGTTAAACCAAGTTGAGGGTAACCAACAGGGCTCCA
The DNA here is from genome assembly GCF_016433145.1 of Gracilinanus agilis. NCBI lineage: Eukaryota > Metazoa > Chordata > Mammalia > Didelphimorphia > Didelphidae > Gracilinanus > Gracilinanus agilis. The sequence continues at coordinate 530,856,860 of NC_058132.1, forward strand.
ACAAGTCCACAAGTTAGGGGGTTGTCTCCTCTAGACATGTGAAGTCTTCCCCTGGTGTAATGGACAAATGAGAACAATTTTTTCTAATAGCCAAGAAGGCAACTGAAGTAGGTGCTGTGAAACTATTAGAATTTGGTCAGATATTGGAGATACCAGGTTAATCCACTGCATCATAGCCATTGCCAGTCATCCTAACCTTTGTCTTGCTACTGGATTTCAATAACTCTGGAAGAGAGACTCTGTACAACTCTGCCTCACTTTAAATCCAATTCACTCACAAGTCAAGCTATCAAGATGTCATTGGTATTCTCTGAAACAAAGGGCAAAAATAACTTTTAAAATGATCCTGAGAATTTCATGGAGAACTTTTTGCATCTGAATTAAGTGTTTTTCAACTTACTTTACATTCTCTGTACACTGTAACCCTTTTCATTTGATGGTTTTCTCATTGTGAGAATTGCAGAATGCAAAAATATTTCCCACAACTGCAGTATAGGTAGAATTTTCCAGAAACTTGCTCCGGGTTCGGAAAACTTGTAATCCATCTAGCAAGAAAGCTAAGACATACTTTTTGTGATTCTTGTTGGTATTGGTTCTTAATATGAATTTAAAATATTTCATAATGATACTAAGATCAAAGGGAAAACCAGGTATGGCTAAACATGCCTGTAATCCTACTATTCATTAGTCATCAATCAATATACATTTATTAAATGTCTGCTATATATTAGGTACTGAGCTAAATGCTGAGAATACAAAAAAGTGGCAAAAGATAGTTTCTGTCCTCAAGGAGCTTATAATCAAATGTAGGAGGCAGAGGCCAGCAGATCTCTTGAATATGGGAGTTCTCAGCAGCAGTGGGCTAAGTGGTTTGTCATTGTATTGATTAAAGATCTTTAAAAGGGTTTTTTGTCTTTATAATATTGCTGTTATTGTATAAATTGTTCTTTTGAATTTATTTCACTTTTCATCAGTTCATACAAGTCTTCCCAAGTTTCTTTGAAATGATCCCTTTCATCATTTCTTCCACAATATTATTCCTTCAGTATACTATAATTTTTACAGTCATCACCCAATTGATGAATACCCCTTCCAATGTTTCACTACCATAAAAAGAAGTCATAACTATTTTTTAACATGTGGGTCCTCTTTCCTATATCTTTGATCTCTTTGGGGTATAAACCTAGTAGTGACATTGCTGGATCAAACACTATGCATAGTTTAATAGCTTTTTGAGCATATTTCCAAACCATTTTCCAGAATGTCTGGGCCAGTTCGTAATTCCACCAATAGAACACAACTACACCTGTTTTCACACAGCTCCTCCAGCATTCGCTATTTTCTTTTTGTGTGTGTGAACTTTGCCAGCCTGATGGGTATGATCTACAATCTTAAAATTATTTTAATGTACAGTTCTCTAATAATTTAGAAGCTAGAACATTTTTATAAGGCTATTAGTAGCTAGGATTTCTTTCTTTTTAAACTCTTTATTCATATCTCTGGAAAATGTATTAATCTTTATCCATGGCTCTTAGCCTTATAAAGTGGAATCAGTTACCTATGTATCTTAGAAATGAGACCTTGAAAAGAAACCTACTAAAAAGATTTTTTCTTAATTGCCTATATTTTTTTTAATTTTAACTGAATTAGTGTTGCTTATACACAAAATTCTTAATGAAAATTTCTATTTGATCTCTTGTGAACACCTATCAATTTTGAATGGTCATTCCCATTTCCTCTATACATAGTTTTGACAAGAAATTTCTTTTATGTTATAAATTATTTACAATTTCACCTTTTATTTCTATATCATGTACCCATTTGGTGCTTTTCTTGATGTATGATGTGAGATGTTGGTATGTAACTAATTTCTGCTACACTTCTTTCTAATTTTCCCAGTAGTTTTTGTTGAATAATTAGGTAATATGTGATTTTATTCATAGAAATGACAATTAATAGTTATAATTTACTTTATCGTTATGCACAAAGGACCACTTGACTTTGCAATCTGTCTTCGAGTTAAAATGTCCTATATTTTTTTCTCCATTCAATCAAAATGTGAGCTCCACAGAACACAGTAAATATTTAGTGCTTTTTAATTCAATTCTTCATTCAAACAATTTCCCGAATAAATTGCCATAATGTGACCAAAAAACCTAAGAAACTGTCTTAGCCAGAAGACATTCCATGCCAAGCAAAGAAGTATGTTAAATAACACTAATTTAAAATATAAACTAATGCGTAAAGTACAGCTTGGATAAAAGTAAAATATAATGGACATTACTGCCCAACAAAGTCACAAGAAATAATAGAAGCAAAAACATTGAAGAAAGCTTGATTAAGACACACCACTAAGCAAATCAATCCAGTGATATTTAAAAGTAAAAGAGGAAGACAACAATCAAAAAATGAAAAAGATCTGACTTTGATAACAAATTCTTTTCACCATCAAGAATAGTAGAGTCACCAAATTTGGACTCGAACAATACAGTCCTGGACATGCTACCTGAGGAAATAGAAATGGGAAAAAAAACAAAATAGGGAAAAGTAAATGAATAAGACCAAATATATCTAAAAAATGGTCTGTGCTCAAGGTTAGACAATTTTTGAGGGTATAGAGGGAAGGAATTTCTAAGAATCTGAAAGTGGAAAGCTATGAAAGTTATAAAAGTAATCTTGAACTTTATTACCAACAACAATGAGCAACTAAAAAATGGTAATGAATACTAACATATATGCCTGATTTTCCAACAATTTTATGATAAGAAGGACATCCTGAACAAAACTATTAAAAGAAAATGGATGCGATTTCTCAAGTAATATTTCATAGTCAACCACATCTTTATAATCATTCAGTTGACTGACAGGTATAAAAAAGTACGAGATCAAACTATGTTCATTGTTCGCAGAAATTTTTTAAAAACCAAGTTAGTAGAGCAAAATCTGCCTTAAAGGCTTTTTTCTAGCAAAGTATCTCCCATGCCCTTGTTATAATCATACATGATTCTATGAAGTAGTGAGAGGGAAGTTGTTACAAAAGAGGTAATTTTGTCCATTGACTTTCTGGATATTAATACCAAGGAAGTCATAAAAGCAGTAGATATAAGTTTGCTAAATATCTTCTCACTGTCATTGGGGAAGGTATCCACATGATATCAAAAGAACATGAGACACACCAAAAACTACCAAACAGGTGAAGTATTCTTGTTGTTCTAATTATACACACTGGACAAAGCCTTGTCATTTTAAAAGACTTTTTGTGAAATTTTTGTGTAATTTACTCAGGAAAATACAAATAAAAAAATAAATAAAGCATATATTTTAATGATTCATTAATTCTTGAATCAACAAGCCAGAGCATTCATCCATCAGTACATATATCTTGGGCATTGGTGAACAAAGAACTGGGCCCAGAACTAAACAGAAGGAAAGCAGGCCAGATTGCCTTTAGGAAATTGTTCAGTGCTTTTAACAAGTCCAAGCTTCTCCCTGACACAAAAATTCAGCTCTTTAATTTTTCTATTAATGTGGTATGACTACGAATCATGTAATACTAGCCTCTGAAAGAGTTGAAGGTCTCCCAAAGGGTAGAGGAGAAGTTCATGGAGGTACAAGTCGGAGGTAACAGAGGATAATGAGAAATCATATGGAAGTAGGATAAAGAATACTTCAGAGAAATTTATGATGGGCTAGTTACATGTCGAGATAAAGGGGTAATTGATAGCCAGTCCACATTTTCCATTGGTATCCACATGATATCAAAAGAACATGAGAGACTTCCTGGTTAAGATGGTGGCAGAGTAAAAAGCAGCTGCTTAACCTCTCCTAACTAAAACAAATAGGACTCCTGAAGAAGACATAAAAACAAATCCACAGCCGGGTAGATCAAAAACAGAGAAAGAAAACTATAGACCAATCTCCCTAATGAACATAGATGCAAAAATCTTAAATAGAATACTAGCAAAGAGACTCCAGCAAGTGAGCAAGAGGATCATCCACCATGATCAGGTGGGATTTATACCAGGAATGCAAGGATGGTTCAGCATTAGGAAAACCATCCACATAATTGACCATATCAACAATCTAACAAACAAAAATCACATGATTATTTCAATAGATGCTGAAAAAGCCTTTGATAAAATACAGCACCCATTCCTATTGAAAACCCTGGAAAGTATAGGAATAGAAGGACCTTTCCTAAAAATAATAAACAGTATATACCTAAAACCATCAACAAGCATCATATGCAATGGGGATAAATTAGAAGCTTTTCCAATAAGATCAGGAGTGAAACAAGGATGCCCATTATCACCTCTATTATTTAACATTGTACTAGAAACACTAGCAGTAGCAATTAGAGAAGAAAAAGAAATTGAAGGTATCAAAATAGGCAATGAGGAGACTAAGCTATCACTCTTTGCAGATAATATGATGGTCTACTTAAAAAATCCTAGAGAATCAACTAAGAAGCTTGTAGAAATGATCAACAACTTTAGCAAAGTTGCAGGATACAAAATAAATGCACATAAATCATCAGCATTTCTATATATTTCCAACACATCACAGCAGCAAGAGGTAAAAAGAGAAATACCATTTAAAATCACCCTAGACAATATAAAATACTTAGGAATCTATCTACCAAAACAAACACAGGAATTATACGAAAACAACTACAAAACACTTTCCAAAAAATTAAAACTAGATCTGATCAATTGGAAAAACATTGATTGCTCACGGGTAGGATGAGCTAACATAATGAAAATGACCATTCTACACAAATTAATTTACCTATTTAGCACCATACCTATCAAACTACCAAAAAACTTTTTTACTGAATTAGGAAAAACTATAACAAAGTTCATCTGGAATAACAAAAGATCAAGAATATCAAGGGAAATAATGAAAAAAAATGTGAAGGAAGGGGGCCTAGCAGTACCAGATATTAAACTGTACTATAAAGCAGTGGTCATCAAAACGGTATGGTACTGGCTAAGACACAGAAGGGAGGATCAGTGGAATAGACTTCGGGTAAGTGACATCAGCAAGACAGGGTATGATAAACCCAAAGAGCCCAATTTTTGGGACAAAAATCCACTATTTGACAAAAACTGTTGGGAAATTTGGAAAACAGCATAGGACAAATTAGGTTTAGATCAACATCTCACACCCTACACTAATATAAATTCAGAACGGGTGAATGACTTGAATATAAAGATGGAAACTATAAATAAGTTAAGTGAACATAGAGTAGTTTACTTGTCAGATCTCTGGGAAAGGAAAGATTTTAAAACAAAGCAAGAGTTAGAGAAAATTACAAAATGAAAAATAAATTATTTTGATTATATCAAACTAAAAAGCTTTTGTATAAACAAAAACAATGTAGCCAAAATCAGAAGGAAAACAACAAATTGGGAAAAAATCTTTATAACAAAAAACACTGACAGGGGTCTAATTACTCAAATATACAAGGAGTTAAACCAATTGTATAAAAAATCAAGCCATTCCCCAATTGATAAATGGGCAAGAGACACGAATAGGCAATTTTCACAAAAAGAAATCAAAACTATCAATAAGCACATGAGAAAGTGTTTTAAATGTCTAATAATTAGAGAAATGCAAATCAAAAACAACTCTGAGGTATCACCTCACACCTAGTAGATTGGCTAAAATGAAAGAAGGGGAGAGCAATGAATGTTGGAGGGGATGTGGCAAAATTGGGACATTAATGAATTGCTGGTGGATTTGTGAACTGATCCAACCATTATGGATGGCAATTTGGAACTATGCTCAAAGGGCTATAAAAGAATGCCTGTCCTTTGATCCAGCCATACCATTGTTGGGTTTGTACCCCAAAGAGATCATAGATAAACAAACTTATACGAAAATACTTATAGCCGCGCTTTTTGTAGTGGCAAAAAACTGGAAAACGAGGGTATGTCCTTTAATTGGGGAATGGCTTACCAAATTGTGGTATATGCTGGTGATGGAATACTATTGTGCTCAAAGGAATAATAAACTGGAGGAATTCCATGTGAACTGGAAAGACCTCCAGGAATTGATGCAGAGCGAAAGGAGCAGAGCCAGAAGAACACTGTACACAGAGACACTGTACACTGTGCTAAAATAGAATGTAATGGACTTCTGTACTAGCAGCAATACAGTGACCCAGGACAATTCTGAGGGACTTATGGAAAAGAACACTACCCACATTCAGAGGAAGAACTACAGGAGTGGAAATAGAAGAAAAACAACTGCTTGAACACATGGATTGAGGCTGAAATGATTGGGGATTTGGGCTCAAAACTACCACACCAATGCAACTATCAATAATTTGGAAATAGGTCTTGATCAATGACACATGTTAAAACCAGTGGAAATACGCATCAGCCATGGGGGGATGGAGCTGGGGGGGGGGTTGGTGGCGAAGGGGAAAGTAAGAACATGAATTATGTAACCATGTTAACTTTCAAAAAAATAAATATTAATAAATGTTTAAAAAAAAAAAGAACATGAGAATGGTATCCAACATGTTGATTGTTAGGAGGAAGGATATGGAAAATGAAAGTTTTACAGGGCTGGCTGTCAAGAATATATAGGCTGGCTCTTTTTGTGGTGGCAAAAATTTGGAAAACGATGGGATGCCCTTTGATTGGGGAATGGCTGAACATATTGTGGTATCTGTTGGTGATGGAATACTATCACTGTGCTGAAAGGAATAATGAACTGGGAGAATTCCATGTGAACTAGAACAACCTCCAGGAATTGATGCAGAGTGAAAGGAGCAGAGCCAGGAGAACATTGTACACAGAAACTGATACACTGTGGTACAGTCGAATATAATAGACTTCTCTATGGGGTAAGTGACCTCAGCAAGACAGTTTATGATAAACCCAAAGAGCCCAGCTTTTGGGACAAAACCCAACTATTTGAAAAAAACTGCTGGGAAAATTGGAAAACAGTATAGGACAAATTAGGTTTAGATCAGCATCTCACACCCTTCACCAAGATTAATTCAGAATGGGTGAATTACTTGAATATAAGAAGGAAATTATAAGTATATTAAGTGAGCACAGAATAGCATACTTGTCAGATCTCTGGGAAAGGAAAGATTTTAAAACTAAGCAAAAGTTAGAAAAAATTACAAAGTGTAAAATAAATAATTTTTATTACATTAAATTAAAAAGGTTTTGTACAAACAAAAGCAATGCAACCAAAATTAAAAGGGAAGCAACAAATTGGGGATAAAATCTTCATAACAAAAAACTCTGACAAATGTCTAATTACTCAAATATATAAGGAGTAAATCAATTGTACAAAAAATCAAGCCATTCCCCAATTGATAAATGGGCAAGGGACATAAATAGGCAATTTTCAGATAAAAAAAAATCAAAACTACCAACAAACACATGAAAAAGTGTTCTAAATCTCTTATAATTAGAGAAATGCAAATCAAAACAACTCTGAGGTACCACCTCACACCTAGCAGATTAGCTAACATGTAGCTGGAAGACTCTTGAGTGGGGTGAATTACCCCATAGAACCCCATTGAACCTCACTTAAGATTCTTCCCGCTATCATGACAGCAAAGGAAAGTAATAAATGTTGGGGAGGGATGTGTCAAAATTGGGACATTAATGCATTGCTGGTGGAGTTGTGAATTGATCCAACCATTCTGAATGGCAATTTGGAACTATGCCCAAAGGGCTATAAAAGACTGTCTGCCGTTTGATCCAGCCATACCACTGCTGGGTTTATAACCCAAAGAGATCATAGGGAAAAAAGACTTGTACAAAAATATTTATAGCCATGCTCTTTGTGGAGGCAAAAAATTGGGAAATGAGGGAATGTCCTTCAATTGGGGAATGGCTGAACAAATTGTGGCATCTATTGGTGATGGAATACTATTGTGCTCAAAGGAATAATGAACCAGAGGAACTCCATGTGAACTGGAATGACCTCCAGGATTTGATTTAGAGTGAAAAGAGCAGAACCAGGAGAACATTATATACAGAGATTGATACACTGTAGTAAAATCAGATGTAATGGACTTCTCTACTAGCAGCAATGCACTGATCCAAAACAATTCTGAAGGACTTATGAGAAAGAACACTATCCACATTCAGGGGAAGAACTGTGGGAGTGGAAACACAGAAGAAAAACAATTGATTGAACACATGGGTTGATGGGGATATTATTAGAGATGTAGATGCTAAGTGATCACGCTTGTCCAACAATCAATAATATGGAAATAGGTCTTGATCAATGATACATGTAAAACCCAGTGGAATTGTGCATTGGCTATGGAGAGGTAGGGAGATTTGGGGGAGAGGAAAAGAACATGAATCATGTAACCTTGGGAAAATATTCTAAAAAAAAAAAGAAATAGACTTCTCTACTAGCAGCAATGCAATGATCCAGGACAGTCCTGAGGGACTTATAAGAAAGAATAGTATCCACATTCAGAGAAAAATCTGTGGGAGCAGAAATGCAGAAGAAAAACAACTGCTTGATCACATGGTTTGATAGGGAGATGATTGAGGATGTAGACTCTAAATGATCACCCTAGTGCAAATATTAATAATATGGAAATAGATCTTGATCAATAACACATGTAAAACCCAGCTGAATTGCTCATTGCTACGGGAGGGGTAGGAGGAGGGGAGAGAAAGAACATGATTTATGTAACCATGGAAAAATATTCTAAAATAAATAAATAAATAAATAAATGAACAAACACCCAAGCAGATAAATAAACAAACAAACAAATAAATAAATAAATAAATGAACTAAAAAAAAAAGACAGCTTTGGGACAGAGCTTAGGTATGTGTGGAGTCTATATTTGTCTTCTTTATTTCAAGCTCAAAAGTAGTAATATATATCACTGAAGAAACAGAAAAAAAAGAATATATAGGCTGTACCCTACATTGTCAGAAGGAGAACTTATATTAATAAAATCACAGATCCATTGGAGTCTTGGAATATAATTGGTGAGTAGAACTGCTAAATAATAAAGTTATAATTAATAGAATTATAAATCATAATGAGTTGACTACTGAAATCTTTTTTTCCTTTTTTTCCAATTCAGGATCATTTCTTTCATGAAACTTTCCCTGCCCATCCCCTAATGAGCCAGTGTCTTCCCTTCTTAAATCTCTCATGCCACTCTGATTTCTCCTTATTTAACATAGATATGTCTTTGAACATCTCTAATTTCTCTCACTAAGCCATAGACTGGCATTTTTCATCTATATCTCCAGTATGTCACCCTTTTAAGGGCATGGATTGTCTTTCATCATATTGTGCTTTCCTCATTGAAAGTTGAAATTATTGAATTATTGTCATAGTTGCTGAACACTATCTTGTATATAACCCCTATTTATTTAGAATTTATTTTGCATATATTTATTTTGTGTAAATAAATAAATGTGGCATAGAGCTCCAAACTCAAAACTAGAAGACAAATTGAAGTCTTATTCCTGACACATCTCGGCTGTGTGACTCTGGACAAGTCATTTAATATCTCTGTGCCTCACTTTCTTCATCTGTTAAATGAGGAAGGTAAGGCTTGGAGTGGATGGTCTCTAAGATGACTTCCTAAACCTGTACCTACGATCCTATGATGTCTTGCACATGTTACATCTCCCCCCAATAAAATTTGACATTAGGGATGTTTTGGGGGGGCATCTTCAATATCTAACACAGTGCCTGGCACATAGTAAATACTTAATAAATACTTGCTGATTGATTGAATGATGGAACAACATGAGCCTCTCACCTTCCCTGCTAAATTTTTGGTCAAGAAAGACTTCATTTAAAGCAAGAAGTCATGCAACAAAAACACCTCATTGCAAAAAATACATAACCCTGATCCGCTTCCAAACAGGTCCAGAAGGTTAAATGTTTCAGTCAGCAACAAATGGGTTTTAGAAATCCAACAGACAGGAGAGAAAATATTCCCACACAGCATAGAGACCTGACTTCCAAAATAATGCCTTTAAGAAGATCTGAATCCTTGGCAATGACCTACAAAGCACATGTATCTTACCCCTAGATAAATGTTAGAACTTTTATTAGAGTCCTGGCATGATCAGACTGCATGATCACTGAGTGTTTACATATAAGCCCAATTCCAGAAAGGCTTCCAGAACATTCAACACAAATAAAATTAAAATGGTGGCTCAGCCCTGCCTGAGGTCAGATTCCAGGGTGTTGTTATCATTTTTTGAAGTAGTTACCACATTGTCACTGATATGGGTTGGTGAAACACCATTCCAGACTTGCTTCATTCTGCTTATGTAACCGATCGGTGAGTGGAAACCTGCAGGTCCTCTATTCAGCTTGGTAAACATGGGCTTGTCTGTCATTCTTCATTGTTCTTCTTCAAAGTACACTTGCCACCTTATCTGGCAACAGCTTTCTTTAAGACTGCTACTCATGTGAAATAATCTTTCACCACAGAGGCCAGGATATCCTTAGCCCAAGAAGAGACATTTATCTCGCTGTTAATGGTTAATTAATTTTGAAAATGTATATTACAACACAATAAAAAAAGAAAAAAGAAAAAGCCAAGCTGGACAATAGAGCAAAATGTCCCTTCTTCAAATTGACTCCTATTTAGTTCTTCCAATGTCATCCAAAACACAGATAACTTTTCTTTCGTGAATTGTTCTCCTGAATGATTTATACATGTTGTGTTATCTGAGGCCCTTTCCAGGTCCCCTGGTGGATTCAGCCAGCCATCAGCTGCATAATTGTTAATTTTAACACTATAAAAGGTTCTGATGCTGAGGAGATAGTGTTGGTGGAAGAATTAATTGAAATGTATCTCCCAATCACACTGGTTTCCTACTTCTAGTTCCACACACAAAAAAATTGTACATTGGATTTAAGGTTAAAATAAATGTACCTCTTTGCCACTCATCTGGTTTTATGACAAGTTGAAAATAGGTAGGTTAAATTTTTTTCGAATGTGCATATAGGATTTTTACTCTGGGAACAAGCTGATACTCTACTATTCACAGTCGACACTCTATCATTCTTAGCTACCAAAGTTCCTACTGTAGGCATTGAGGAGCAGACATAGGATGAAGAGAAAGAAGAGAGAAGGGAGAGGGGTATGAATGTAGTGAGAAATGGAAAACAAGAGCGAGAAGAGGATCAAAAGAAATGAGAATTCAAGGCTCTCTAGCACTCTGTCTGCTGTTAGCTCTTCTTATCTCCAAACCACTAAGAGTTTCCCAGATGTGTCTGTCTCACAAAGAAATCAATATAGATTGGTACAATGTTCCATCCCCTAAAATTTCCAAGTTTACAATGTACATATTCTAAGTGTACAAATTTACCCAGAGCTCCTCTAGGTCCTACCACACCATCTTAATCAGAAAGAAGTACAAGAGAATGCTATCAAATACTTTCCCTTTTCTGATATTTAATCAGTCCCTCTAGTTACATTTTTCTTGAAAGTCAGAACTATCTCATACAGCATTAAAAGCTATTCTCTGCTAAACTGCATTATTAAGTGATATTTTATCACATAGTTAAATATGAAATATTTTTCTTCTGTATTGTCTCTGGCAAACAAAAAGAACATGTTTTTCCTAACCACTAAGCAGATTCAAGGTTATATGCTTACAATTTCAGGGCACAAAAGCTTAGCTCCTCAAAGCCAACAGAAATACTAAGTAATCAGGGAGCATACATACATTTTGAATTGTATTAAGACATAAGAATCAGCTAGATCTTTCTATAATAAATCTTGAAGATGGCACGTATCAGGGGTCAAGAATGGGAAGAGTTTACTCATTACTTTTTGTAGGAGATAATTCTGAGCTCCAAGAAATCCATGTTTTTAATTGCATTTTCTTTATAAGCTGAATGTAGGTAGGTAGGACTATAGACAGAATTACAATGCAACAATTGAGAGCCAATGATTTTCTAAACCAGGGATACTGGGTATTTTATTTTGCTTTTAAAATCCATACTTAATGGGCACTTATGAACACAATAGAGAAAGAGATATGTCCTAATAAGTTTATAAGACAGTATGAAGAAAATGCATAACAAAACAACCAGAAATATAAATAGAATAATATAGACACCCCAACTACTGCAAAGCTATAATTCAATTCTAATACAAAGTTCCCTCCAAACAGTCTTGTGAATTTTCTGAAAAGACAGATACAGAACTTAAAGTCATGGCATAATTTTGAAAATTAAATCATCACCTATATTATATTAATTTTTATTCATTCCACCTAAAGAAAAATATAATTAGCATCTAGTAGCCTAGATATCATCCACTTACCCAATAGAAATTGGAGTATCCTCAGTCATACAATTTATTAAAAGCAATGGAGAATACAAGATATGACTTTACTTATTGTTAATTTAAAAAAAGCATTTGACTCAGTACAACAAAACAGGCTATTTTCCAACAAAGTGTCTCTCATATATGCATGAAAATCATTCAAGATGTTAAAAACATATACTGACTGACAGAGGTAACCTTGTTCAATGATCATCTGATTATAAATGTCAAGCACAGTATAAGATTGGGAGACATTGCCATAGTGATAGAAATCTAGCACAGGATCAAAGTTGAAGAGAGATTCCCTATTGATAATGAGCTCCTCCAAATGCTTCTCTTTGTGAATAATATCATGTTAGCTATATAAGCTCCAGAATATTGTACATCTTCCCAGAAAGATCTGTAACCATTGAAGAGTTTGGCATGGCCATCTACACAAGATAAATAAAGTGGATGAAGGATCCTTAATGCCCAAGTTATGACATACATTTGGATGGACAACACATGAAGTATATCCAAAAGTATGTACATATGGGACAGACTGTCAAAATGGAAATGAGTTGGACCCAAAATTAAATAAGAGAAGGAAAATATGTATTGCAAAGCTCACTTAATGATCCCAGATTCTCACAGAAACAATTTTTATGTATTTGATCAATACTGTTATATGACTATGAGACATGGTGCATAACAATCTATATAGAATTTAATGAGCATCATGCAGAAAGTTATAAGCTGCAATATAACCAATGAAGAATTTAGAAGAACTTTAATCAAGAATGTTATTGGGGGTGAAAGTGAGGTAGCTCAGTGGACAGAGAGCCAAGCTTAGAGCCAGGATTCCTGGGTTCAAATCTAGCCTCAGACATTTCCTAACTGTGCCATCTTGGGCAAGTCACTTAACCCCCACTGCCTAACCTTTACCACTCTTCTGCCTTGGAACTAATACACAATATTGATTCTAAGGCAGAAGGTAAGGGATAGCAATTCTAAGACAAGATGAAAGTTATTTGAAATTTTTTTATTAATTAAAAAAGAATGTTATCAGCATACTGCATTAGTAGAAAAGAAGATGGAATTGGTTTTCTAAAAGAATATTATCAGGATTCTGCGTTAGTAGAAAAGAAGATAGAGTTGGTTTTCTTTTTTATCTGGTTCTATTCAAATGATGAGGCCAAGACTTGGCCCCTGGTGAGGAGAGAGAGACCACACACAGGTGTTTATCTACCCATTGGGACCTGTGGTCCATAAGCACATGGTCCTACTGTTGTTCTTCTCTCAATTGTGTCTATTCTTTCCCATTTATACATGAAGCAGATAGGCAACGACTATAACCAAGATCTTCAAAAGGTCAAAATTGTTGTCTCCTGGTTCTGCTTGGTTCACTTCATAATTTCATGTAGGTCTTTCCATGTTTTTCCAAAACTAACCTGTTCATCATTTCTTATGACACAAAAGTATTCCATCACAACCATATATCACAACTTGTTTAGCCATTCCCCAATTGATGGGCATCCCCTCTATTTCCATTTCTTTGCCACCACAAACAGAGCTGTAAAACCTTTTTAAAAGGCAGAGGGAGGAAAAGAAAAGGAGATTTGCTAGTTATCCAGTGAGGACAGTGGATGATAATTAAGATATTTTTAATGTATGGGAAAATATGAGATCATTGATGGTGGATCCCCTGTGGCAAACTTATAGGAGGGCATGGACGAAAATGCCATAGGATGAGCAGCCACGGATAGATTACAAACTCCATCACTAGAATGAGTATCCAAATAAATGAGATCACAGGTTCATTCGTGAATATCCAGTAGACTAACAACCCCTTAAGGTAAGGGATTATTTCATTTAGTGCCTAATGCAATACTTGACATTTAATGAATACTTAATAAATACTTGTTGAATTGAATTATCACATCAGAAAGAGTAAATACCCATAGACAACTGATGTTTTTTCTGAGGTGCAAGACTAGGTTTTAATAGGTAGGAATGAATTGTACAGGTATAGAGAATAGTAGTTGTCAAATAAGATTGGGGTGTGTGTGTGTGTGTGTGTGTGTGTGTGTGTGTGTGTGTGTGTGTGTTTATGTGTATGTGTTTCATAGGGAAAAAGTTGATTGACTAGAATGGAAAGAAAAATTTACATCGTGGATTTGTTCTTATTATTTGATATCAATTAAATAACAGAAAACAATATTGACAGAATAATTATCTTGAGGCCAAAATGACCCTGTGATAGCATTTGTCCCCCTTTTTAATATTAATTTTTTCCTTTTAAAAGTATAAAAATATGAAGCAATGCAGCACTCTCAGACTTGCCAACTGGTGTAGGAAGAAATTTACATACAGTATCTAATATGATTTTTTAAAAAAAGAATTAGCATTTAATCAAAGAAACAATTATTATTTGTACATTTAGTGTTTCTCTTCATTATTGTCAGTTACTATTCTAGGAACTCTCTTTTCCCCTTAGGACCGCTCCCCCACCCCCAGTCCTCCCCCAAATTCCTTTCACCATCAGTTTCCTCATGATTTAGCCAGTTTCTCTCCTGCCTCTCTCTCTCTCTCTCTCTCTCTTTTCTCTCTTCTTCTCTCTTCTTTTTAGTCCTGCCCTGCTCTCCGCCTTTCTTCCCTTACCCAAAAATGACTGCATGAAATTGCAACAAGCATTGTCTCATCAACATTCTGCTCCACTGCCCTTCCTAGTGGGAGGGATAAACTCCCTCTCGCTCCCCCAAACATACACAGAAACATATGGAGTAGAGATAAAAAGAAAAGGAGTGAACAGAAAAAGCCTTCTTAATTGTGCCTCCTTGCTTTCTATGGAGCCCCTTCCCAACACACTGTAAGTAAAGAAACCAGCATATGTTCTGCATGTGTATTCCTAGCAACACACACCGACTCCATGCATTGTTAGTGCTTTTACATTGTTTGGCTGGTTAAAGCCAATTCTGTGAGGGTCAAACATCATTTCTATTGTTGAGCTACTGGTCTCATTATCTTAACCTCCTCTAAAAGAAGGGCAAGTCTGAGAACTCTGCTATCTTAGTCTTTACCAAATAAATGGACACAGGGCTTTTTCTTTCTAGAAAGTCAATGCTGGGCATATAAAAAACAGTGCCCATTGTGAATTAACTCAGTGTAGCCGTATGATTAGGTCAGGTCCAGAACAAACCTTTCTACCACTTCACATTCTAGCCAATTTTTATTCCCAATGCCTGTTGATCTTTTAATCTTTCTAGAGGAAATCTAAACATACCTCCAAACTTGTAATATCCTCAAGAAAATGGATCTGGTTTAATTCAAATTTTAATAATTACATTTCTATGAGCATTATGTTTCCACATCATGACAGAACCTGAACTGAATTCTTGCTCGTAGAAAATGTTCTTCTGGGCATCCTCAGGAGAAAGCCAATGTCAGCCCAAATGGTAAAATGGCAAAAAGAAAGCACGCCGATGATATTTAATTGGTACCACACAAAAAGATCTGAATGGTATTTGGGTCGACAAAGACTAAAAGAAATGAGCTGTTGAGTTTGTGTTGAAATGTGCATACACATCATTAGGAAAATTTACTTAGGAGGCCACTAAAACAATGCCACGTATGGCAACGTATGCCAAAAAATATGCAAGGTAAATAACACTTTTTCAATAACTACTGCATATTCCTAGGATTCTGCTTAATTATAGAAGCACAAAGGAAATGCACAAAGAGCTGTGCAAATCCAGAGCCACCTCCACTATAAATGTTCAAACAGACCACTTCTGCCCAGTCTACGGTATTGTCTTCCAAAATCATATTGGTCTAATCGGTCACAGTTGAATATAATGTCCTGATTCCAACATCGTGATGCCATTGGTCTTCTTCATAAATGAAAAACAATGGGGCAGCTAGGTGGCTCTGTGAATTGAGAGCCAGGACTAAAGACAGGCGTCCTGCGTTCAAATCCGGCCTCAGACACTTCCTAGCTGTGTGACCCTGAGCAAGTCACTTAACCCCCATTGCCTAGCCCTTACCACTCTTCTGCCTTGGAAGCAATGCATAGTATTGATTCTAAGATAGAAGGTAAGGGTTTGAAAATAAAATAAAATAAATGAAGGAAGAGCAACAACATACTCCTATGAATAATACCAAGACTATAATAATAAATAAAGTTAACATTAATATGTGCCAAGTACTGTGCTTTACAATTATCTGGAAGATAGGTGTTGTTAATTTACCCTCATTTTATAGATGAGGAAACTGTGGTAAGCAGAGGTTAAGTGACTTGTCTAGGATCACGCAGCTATTAAATGTCTGTTTGAGATAGGGTTGTGTAATGGCTAGTTGGCTCAAGCGAGAACAACCTAGTAACAAGTCCTTCCTTTGACTTATCCTGGTATTGTGACCATCAACAAGTCATTTACCCTTTTACCAGGTTATTTTAAAGCCCAAGTTTATTTTTTTAATTAACAAAGTTAATGAAGCTTGTTAATGTCCTTATGTTATTAAGGAAAATATCTGGATTTGAGATTTGGGACGGGATGTGTAATTTCTTTTTTTAAACCCTTATTTTCTATCTTAGAATCAATACTAAGTATTGGTTCCAAGGCAGAAGAGCAATAAGGACTAGGCAATGGTGGTCAAGTGACATGCCCAGAGTTGTGAAGCCAAGAAGTGTTTGAGGTTAAATTTGAACCCAGGATTTCCATCTCTAGACATAGCTCTCAATCCACTGAGCCACCTAGCTGCCCTCTAGACATGCGATTTATTTTTAAAAATATTTTTATTGATATCTTTTGTTTTTCATCCTATACTTCCTACTGCACAAGTTATATGCTTCCTTCTCACAGAAAGCCAAACCTGTAAAACAAAGAATAAAAAAGAAAGCAACATGGCTTAGCAAAGCTATTGGACATACTGGAAAAGTCCGACACTGAAAGTGTAGTTTCACTCAGTCCTTTGCAAAGAAGCAGGGAAAAATGCTTTCTTATATCTCTTTTTTGGGACCAAACTTGGTCATTATAATTTTACAGAATTCAGTTTTTTTTATTTGTATAGTCATTAAGACCTGTGTTTTCATTGGTATAAGGAGCATTCCCACATGGAAATTCCCACTACCAGGGCACATCAGAACCGATTTGGCAACTGTGCTGGACCTGGAATCAGGAAGACAGGAGTTCAAGTCCTGTGTCAGACACTGACAGCCCACGTGACCCTAGGCAAGTCACTTTACCACTGCTTGCCTCAACTTCCACATCTATAAAATGGTGATAAAGTAACACTTACTTGCCACAGTTGTTGTGAGAATTAAGTGAGAAAATCTTTGTAAAGCACTTAGCACAGTGCTTGGCACATAGTAGACACTCTATTGTCTAGCCATTATTCTTTTTTTTTTTTTTTAAACCCTTACCTTCTGTCTTAGAATCAATACTGTATATTGCTTCCAAGGCAGAAGAACCGTAAAGGCTAGGCAATGGGGATGAGTGACTTACCCATGGTCCAGATATGAACTCAGCAAGACAATTCTTCCTGACACTAGGAAGTGTCTGAGGCCAAATTTGAACCTAGGACCTCTCCATCTCTAAGCTTAGGTCTCAATCCACTGAGCTACCCAGCTACCACCTAGGTATTATTCTTATTAGCCTTGGATCACAAAGCCAGAGAAAAGAGGCAGGCTTGAATTCATGTTCATCTAATTCTGAGACTGGCCTTGTATTCCCTATTTGTTGTTTTGTTGGTGTTTAGTTTGGAGTTTTCTTGGCAAAGATACTGGGGTGGTTTGCCATTTCCTTCTCTAGCTCATTCAGATGAAGAAATTGAGGCAAATAGGGTTAAGTGACTTGCCCAGGGTTCAGATCTGAACTCAGCAAGATAATTTTTCCTGACCCTAGCCTTGGCATTCTATTTACTGCACTACCCAGTTCCCCAGTATCCACTGTACTGGGGTCTGAGCCTATAATTAGGAAGAAATTTGCTTGATTAATTAAATTAAATTTTTATTTTTATTAATTTAATGAATATCATTAATTATTATTTTATTATGTATTATATAGATACAATAATATAATTAATAAAATTGATTTAATTAAAATTTAATTATTAATATTAAATTTAAATTTAAAATATATAAATATAACTCCTAAGGTTCCTAACTCTATATCCTATAAATAAAGCCAAAGAGTTCATTCAGCGCCATATTCTTCTAGTATATACAGTTCATGGGCGGAAGGATCTTGATTTCATATCCTTTCCAACGCCCTAATTTTACCAGTGAAAAAACCAAGGCTCAGAGGTACCCTTTCTCCCATTTCTCTTTTTACCGCATCCTTTTTAATCTAGATCTTCCACTCTACCCCCACCTCCAAAACCAAAAGAAGCAAATTAGTCACAACTCAACAGCCCTCCTTCCTTGCATGACTCTGATGGTGTGAGGAGTGACCCAAAACCAAAGAAGGGGAAGGGAAGGGACAGACGAGTAGATGTCGCCCAGCCAAAGGTCCATGGCATTTCCATTGAAGTGGCTGGGAGTGGGGGGATGGCTGAAGAATTCAGAGACACACAGGCCATGCCCCGGGCTGGTGCCAAGCTACTCCACCCGCTCCGTTTTCTTCTTGGGGTTTTCCCGGTGAGGCTGTGGGCAACCTACCAGGTGAAGCGCACCGCTCCCGCTTTGCCTCTGGGCTGGGTTCAGGGCTAGCCACGCTTCACAGACTGCCTGCCGTAATGGAGCTAGCAATTTAATGAACAAGGAAACTACGCAGAGGCTTTGAGGTTAAAGGTTAACATCTTTATTGAGTATTCACACACGATATCTTTGCTCTTTCAAACTAGGAACCCTAGAAGGCAGTCCTTAGTCCCGGTGGATAGAGTAGGATTATTCTCCCTCTTGGACGCTAATCCACTCTAGGCCTATAAATCCATCCTCACAAGAGATTTAACCTCTTAGCCTGATTGTATGATAATTCTATCTCCAGGAGGCTTTCACTGGTTGGTGAGCTCTCAAGCAGCACAAACTGTGGTTCTTTTTGTTTCGGCACTTTTTCAGCTCTTTGATTTTAAGTTCTGCCATTCAGATCATTTTGGGGGAATCACACAGATTGTGATTGGGAGCCTGGAGTTATATGTCTATGCACATTCCTTAAACCAAACAGAGAACTGGGCTCCGTCTCTGGTCACTAACATCTGAGGCAGATCAAGTCTTGCAAAACCATTTTGTCAGTCAGTCACAATAGCAGCCCTGGGTCAGTTAGGAAAAACTACAGAATCCTGAGCTGTTCACTTTAGTAACCACTAGCAAGAGACTTCTAGAGGCATCACAGAAACCTGAAGCCAGTTGGAGGATTATCTTGGATCATTGTATTGATCAGAATAGTTGTGATGAACAAAACCCAGTTTTGCAGTTTGATTGTCTTAAATGGCCCCTTTTGACTTGGTTTGACTTCCATGCAAAATGGACAGAATTTAAGATGCCCACGCACTGAGGCTGCGCTCTACTAATTTAGGCTGTAAGGTCCTAAACCTAATAAAGGTCCTTTGCAGACTCCAACCATCTTTTTTCTGTTCTATCTGCTGATACCTAATCCATAACTACTTGTAGCTGTGCAAACAAAGTGATTTTTATGTGGATCAAAGGAAATAAAGGTTTTGATTTCAGTTAGCAACATCTTTACCAATTCAAACACACCTTAACCCAGTTGGCCTCCATAGTCTGAAATTAGTCATGGCGGCTCCTTGAAAAGTTACATGGCCAAAGTGAAGTGAAGTGAGCAGAACCAGGAGAACTTTTGTACATATCAACAACAATTAAAATTTTTTTCCCTTGGTTACATGATTCTTGTTGTCTCCCTCTCCTCTTCTATCCCCCCTCCAGGAGTTAACAAGCAATTTTACTGGACAATATATTTTAACTCAGATCCTATTTCCATATTATTCAATTTTGTAAGAGTAATCTTTTAAGACCAAAATCTCACATCATATACCCCTATAAACAAGTGACAAATCATATGTTTTCTTCTGCATTTCTACACCAACATCAACAATATTGTATGATGATCAACTGGGAATGACTTAATTATTCTGATCAATACAATGATCCAAAATAATCTTAAAGGATTTATGATGAAAAATGGTACCTACCTCCAAAGAAAGAACTGATGGAGTCAGAATGCAGATCTGTTTTTAAACTTTATTTTTCTTGTTTTGGAGGGATTTTTTTGGTCTGGATGAATATGGAAATATGTTTTGCATGGCTTCACATATATAATCTATATGGAATTGCTTTTCTTCTCAAGTGGGGGAGAGGGGAGAGAATTTGGAACTCATAGCTATGATTTACTTCAGTCCTACCTCTCCGACCATCTCTCCTCAACAGTCATTTTTGCCTCCAAACAGATGCCCTTTCCTCAGATACAAATCAAGAATTAACTAGCATTTCTTGGCCAGCTATTTGGTAGAGTTGGTGGAATTTAGAGTAGGTCATCATTTCAGTACCTTGGAATTTATTCTCTTATTCATACCAAAATTAACTAATTTCCCCCCATCACCTCCTGGCAGAGGCAGGCATGGAACACAGGCCTTTTCATTCTAAGTCCTGACCTTCCTCTTCCTGCAGTTTATGTGTGAGCTTTTTTCGATGAAAAATGATGTATTTTTACTCTTTCATTCACTATACCTTGCAACACTGGTCCATGTAGGCAAGTGGTTGGGAGGCATTGGAAAAACCCATTAGCAAATGTAGGGGACCTAATCAAGACTAGACCTAGGAACAGAAAATCAAACACCTGACATACTGTCCAGTGGGAAATGGTCATAGGAGAACAAGGCATAGACCCCATTTGAGGAGGAAGTGGGCTAACAAAGTCAGAATGGGCCAGTAGCATTAACATTATTTCATAGAACATTAATTCATTAATATACTTTTCAACCAACGCTTATTAGGCACGTTTTACAGGCAAGTAACTAAACTCCATCAAGTTGGACTAAATTTTGAACCAGTGAGCAGCTAATGGAGGACTTCTTATATTCCCCTTTCTTAGGAAAGATTACTCCAAAGAGCTAAGTCTATAAGCAGTGTTAAGCAGCCCTAGCTATGAGGTGTAGTCTGCAGAAGCTGGAAAACAAACAGACCATTAGAGACTAGAAATAGTGAAAACACACACACACACACACACACACACACACACACACACACACACCCCTAAAACATCTGTTTCATTGTCCAAACTTTCAAGTGTTTAACATTCTGAGTAGTAGAAAACTTGCCTTAATTTGGAAGAGCTGTAGTTTGGATTTCAGAAGATACAAGAAAGATAATTGATTCAGATGTCACTATTATCTCAGCAAAACTTATTATACATGGTATAATATGTAGTATAGATAGTAACACATTTTTTTAGAATATTTTGCAGAGAAATGAAAAACTTGCAGAGCCATTCTTACCAATAGACAGATGTGCTGTGACATCCTGCAGTCAAGCCCAAGCCCAGGCTTTCCCCAGGCAGCAGACAGAAAGCACAGTCTGAAATTTCTCCATAACAGACCACCTTTCTCTTTATCACCTTGTAGTCAACACAACACTATCCCCACAACACCAGGCATTTGGCACAGTGCTTCCCCATCAGCCATCGAAGGATATTCAATAGGCAGCCAATAAAGAAAACCTTCACCTCATCTGATATCCTAAGACACTTTTCAAAAGATATTTCTAACAGTGAAAAGAAAATCCTTGTTCACATTTTGATTTTTCATAGGTTTTACGCAATCAATGGTTTTAAGTGACATAATCATTATAAGAGTTCATAATGAGGGGCAGCTAGGTGGTTCAGTGGATGGAGAGCCAGGGCTAAAGACAGGAGTTCCTAGTTCAGATCTGGTCTCAGACACTTCCTTAGACACCAATACATAGTACTGACTCTAAGATGGAAGATACGGGCTTTAAAATAATTTTTTTAAAGAATTCTTAATGAAATGGTAGTTTTTTAGTTTGCATAGGGCCTTCCTACAACAAGTCCATGAGGGTGGTGGTACAAACATTGTCAAACATTTTATACATGAGCAGGCAGTGTGTCATGGAGGTCCCAAGTGACTTGCCAATCATCCCAATAGGAGTATTAAAATTAAGACCCAGTTCTGCACTTCTGACTTCAAGTATAATGTTCCTTCCAATCTACCCCCAATACACATATAGACATTCTCTAATTTTCATTGTGCCAGGTTTTGGCACTCCTCTCCATCAAGCCTGAGATGCTTATCTCAAGCTTCAACTTCCTATCACCCTCTTCTACATATTTATTGACTCAAATGATAATGATGGACATACAAACACAACTATGTATGCAGTGTTACTTAAAATACAATTTCCAAGTGGAATTGTGTCTTGGGCTAAGGGGGGCTAGGGGAGCTTGGGGGAGAGGGAAAGAACATGAAATATGTAACTAGTGGAAAATATTCAAAATAAAAATCAATCAATCAATCAATCAATGGAAGATTAGAGAAATAAATAAATAAATGAAATGAAATGAAAATACAATTTCCAGGAAGCCACAGAGTCTAAAAGCGGGGAATGTTTGACTCTCTCTCTTTTCATTAAAAGTCTATCCATGAGGGCAGCTGGGTAGCTCAGTGGATTGAGAGTCAGGCCTAGAGATGGGAGGTCCTAGGTTCAAATCCAGCCTCAGACATTTCCCAGCTGTGTGACCCTGGCCAAGTCACTTAATCCCCATTGCCTAGCCCTTAGCACTCTTCTGCCTTGGAGCTAATACATGGTATTGACTCCAAGACAGAAGGTAAGGGTTTAAAAAAAGGTCTATCCATAGAATTTCCAAAATTGTCCAAAATGTCCCAAAACAAGCAATCCTTCAAATGCATGTTACTCTGGACCCCAGGGCTTCATTCCAGCCTCCACCTCCAAACCTGCATTTCAACCTCCTGCCCAGTGACCCAGGGGCTTCTGATTGGGGAACTCAGCCTATCTCAGACTTACAAAAATGCCCCTAGCCATCTTCATAGCCTGTGGTCATCTACTTACCCTTCCCTACCCACCCCTTTCTATCTCTAGTTCTGAGAACAGTAATCAAATTGGCATGGCAAATCCTGAAAAGGATTTTGGTTATTCAGTCATTTCAGTTGTGTCAGATTCTTCATGACCCCATTTAGGGTTTTCTTGGCACAGACAGTGGATTAGTTTGTCATTTCCTTCTCCAGCTCATTTTACAGAGGAAGAAACTAAGGCAAACAAGGCTAAATGATTTGCCCAGGGTCACATGGCTAGTAAGTGTCTGAGGCCAAGTGAGCCTTCCTGACTCTAGATCTAGTGCTCCACCAAATGCATCCCTTAGCTGACCCTCCTGAAAAGGATATGCCCATCAATTGCCCTGTAATCTCATTCACTATCCCTGTGCTAAAGCACCCCTCCCTGGCCAACACCTTCAAGAATATAAATTCCTTGAAGGCTGGACTGCTTTGCTTTTTCTATGTTTCCCATTGATTAATATACTGTATTGTGGTTAGGAATACTAAGTACCTAAGAAATACTATTTCATTTATTTGATTCAAGGATTTACCCCAAAAGAAAATATTTAATTCCTAGCCCATGCTTTTTAAAAGGAAAAATAAAGCCGTTGCCCTACACAGAGATATTATTACTCTTCAGGAAATTTTAAAGAAACAATGAAAGTGGCATAATGGAAAGAGTCTTGGATTTAAAGTCTGAGGATTGGGGTTTGATTTTTGACTCTGCTGCCTACCACAGCTACAGGACAGTCATTTAACCTCACTGAAGCTTGGTTTTCTTCTCTAAGTTACTTACAACCTTCCTTTTATAACCATGGGAAATGACTGTGAGTTTTACCTTTAGTAATGTGAAAAGTAGAATATAATTTAGTAGAAATTAGAGCAAACCCTCCTAACTTTAGCCTCTGGTAATTCAGAATTTGTCCAGTCAATTGAGCTGAGAATGAAGTTTACTTTTGCAGTATTAAAGAAGAAAGAGTCAAAAAAAAAAGAGTCTATTAGAGATGCCCATTATCACCGCCACCATTTAACACAATCATATAAATGTTAACTATAGCAATTAGACAAGAGAAAAATCAAAGGAATAAGCATAGGCAAAGAGAAAAAGAAATGATAGGTTTTTTTTTGCAAATGATATGATGGTTACTTAGGAAATCCTAAGGAGCCAACTAAAAAATTAGCTGAAATGATAAATTCAGAAAACCTGAAAGATATAAAATAAATCTACATAAATCATCAATATTCCTCTATTAACCAAGAAAACCCAGCAAGAATTGCTAGAAAGAAAATTCACTCAAAATAACTTAAAAAGAAGATATAAAGTGTTTTAGAGTCAGTTTACCAAGAAGAAATACCTAAGAATTATATAAATCTAACTGTAAATTTTTTTTAACGAACTAACCTAAATAAGAGAAACATTAATTGTTCATGTATAGGTTGAGTCAATGTAGTAAAAAACAGCAATCCTACCTAAATTAATTTGTTATTCTATGATGTACCAATTAAATTATGAAAGGATTATTTTATTGGAGAAATAAAAGATGATTTATCTCAGGAGTAATAATGAAAAAAATTGTCAAATATTAAGCTATGCTATAATTTGTTACTAGTTAAAAGGGAAGGAGGTATGGTTGAAATGAGTTGTATAAACAAGATTAGAAAGTATTGTCTTCAACATATTTGAAGGACTTTAGCACACTAATAATGTGGGAGTTTTTTGCTCAAGTCTCTGATGTTATTGAAGTAGGAAATTTGTGGTGATGAGATTTTCTCTAATAATTCAGTTCAGCATCTTTACTACAACTTACATAGTTTTAGAAGTTTAATGATTTGTTCAAAAAAATATCAAAGGTAAGACTCAACTTAGGTTTTTCTGTCTCCAAGGTTAGCTTTCTATCCTGATATCTGGCTACTTCAGGTACAGAGAATGTATTCTTCCTTAAAGGAGTCACCAGAAAACCTCAACTTGCAAATACTTTCTTAGTAATATAAACATAAAAATTTTAATTTGGAAGGAACCTTAGAGGTCTAATACAACTTCACAGCAAAAAAGAGTTGCCTTTAAAACTATCCTAATATGATGAAGTCAGAGTATAGATTTTATACACACACATACACACACACTATATGTATATATGATAGATATATGATCTACTTACTACAAATAGCATGTATATAAATAATATTTCTATATATGAACCTATATATGTATATATATAATCAATGCAGAAATTTATTTTGCTTGACTTCAAAATTGTTACAAGGGATTCTTTTTTGAATACAGATGGAAAGAAGGCATATTTTGGTTAATGAAATTTTTTTTAAACCCTTACCTTCCATCTTGGAGTCAATACTGTGTATTGGCTCCAAGGCAGAAGAGTGGTAAAGGTAGGCTATGGGGGTCAAATGACTTGCCCAGGATCACACAGCTGGGAAGTGTCTGAGACCAGATTTGAACCTAGGACCTCCCATCTCTAGGCCTGGCTCTCAATCCACTGAGCTACCCAGCTGCCCCCGGTTAATGAAATTTTTAAAATTTAATTTTAGTTCATTTTAATTTAAAAATACTTAATAAAACATGTCTAATAAATGGCCAACTATCCTTTATTTGGATATTTCCAGTCATGGAAATTTTAATGTTTGTGAGATGGAAATAGTGCCATCTTCTATTATTTTATCCCCAAAACAATGGATTTTCAGTTATTTCCCCTCCAAGTATAATGCCATTTGTGGGTATGTATGTGTGTAAATGTTCATTTTATTTTAGTTCTCTGGATTTTCTAAAAAATATATATTTTTAGGAACTATTTCAGAATTCTTCTATTTGGTTATTCTATAAAAAGGAAAGCAAGTTTTCCAAGAATGATGCATCTCTCAAAAAGGCCTTTTAAAATTTTAAATTAAAGACTTAAAATGAGTAGATGAAGACATTATGTAGTTATGCAATTTTCGATGCAATTTAATTGTGCCATAGGTAATACAATTCAACATAAAACCAAGCAGAGATCTTTACTAAAGAAAAACAAATCTGATTTAATTATATTATTTTGTAATTTAATATTTTTCAATCAAAGAACTGTAAATTTTTAAGTGTTATAACTCAACTATTTCTTAATCTATTAATTTAAGGGGGGAAAGCATGGCATATTTTAAGGTTTGGGGTTGTTTTTGTTTTTTTTTTTACTTAGAAAATGGCCTTGTTGCAAGGAATTAAATATCTAGATTTACCATTTTACTAAATAACAAGTGCCTCTTGAGTCTGAATACAGGCCAAAACATACTATATATCACTTTCTTTCTTCTTTTTCCCCCTTTTTGTTGTTGTTTATGATCTCTTCCACAAAATGACAAATATGGAAAAATGTTTTACATGATTACACATGTAAAATCTATGTCAGATTTTAGGGAGGGGTAAGGAGAGAGAGGGAGGAAAGGTGGGAAAAAGAGAATTTGAAACTTAAAATGTTTTTAAATGGATGTTTAAAAACATTGTTTTTACATGTAATTGGGAGGAAATAACACTATTTTAAAAAAATAACAAGTGCCTGGAAATGTTAAGTTAGAATCAAAACCTCAAGAGAAACCCGCGTTGTAACTTTTTGGCATCCTTGGCTTTGCTCTTCTTTTATTGTCATTCGGTCGTTCAGTCATGTGGGATTCTTCATGACCTCATGTATCCTAAGTTCTTCTATCCTCTTTTTATCCCCTACCAAATCTTCTCCTTTGTTTTATGTTGCCCAGACTACTCCTTCAGCCTTGAGCTAGGTGTTGTTACGTTTTTTCTACAAAAAAGGTTGGCCTACCTCACTCAAAGATTATGTCTAGCAACATTGTCACTGTTAATACAGTATCCAATAATTCCTCACACCAAGTATTTTCAATAGAATATTAATTTCTATTAAGAAACACTTTTCTCCTAGCAATAACAACAGGAGCTAGCATTTATCTAGCACATCAAGGTTTGCAAAGTATATTATACCACACTAAGAGTTTTCACAAAAATATGGATTTTCTGTTAAGAAAGACTTTTCTACCAACAATAGAAATAGCTATGGTGAGCACATGAAGGTAAGTGCTTTATGCCACACCAAGTGTTTTCATTAGAACATAAATTTTTTATTAAGAAACATTTTCATCCTAACAACAACAACTCTTACATCAGACATTGAAAGTTTGCAAAGTACTTTACAATAACTATTTTGATCTTCAAAATCCTCTGAGGGAGACTGATACACTGTGGTACAATTGAACACAATGGACTTCTCTACTAGTGGCAATGTAAGGATCCAGAGCAAGGCTGAGGGACTTATGAGAAAGAAAACTAGCCATATTCAGAGGAAGAACTGTGGGAGGAGAAACATAAAAGAAAAAGAGCTGCTTGAACACATGGACTGATGGGGGTATTATTGGGGATGTAGACACTAAACGATAACTCTAGTCCAACTATCAATAATATGAAATTGGGTCTTGATCAATGATACATGTAAAACTCAGGGGAATTGTACGTCAGCTACGGGGGGTGGGGGTGTTTGGGGGAGAGGGAAAGAACATGAAACATGTAACTATGGGAAAATATTCAAAATTTTAAAAAATTTTTAAATTTTTGATTCTTTTTTGAAAAAAATCCTCTGAGGGAGGTGCTATTATTATTCCAATTTTATAGATGAGAAAACACGTTGAGAGAAGTTATAATTTGTCCATTGTATTATACCTAATAATTGCCTGAGGCAGGGATTGAATTCTGATCTTTCTGACTCTATGTCCAATAATTTATCCACTGGGCTACTTACCTGCCTAAAAACCAAAGTCTAGGTCCGTGTTGGTGAACCTAAGGCATGCCTGCAGGAGGGGGCTGCTCCCCTCTCCCTCTCCATTGTGCTTCAGGACATTTTTCACTTCACACACTCCTCTGCCCAGCAGTCCAATAGAGCACTTCCTCCCTTCCATGTCTGGGGTAAGGGCGCTGCTCACATGTGTTTGGGCATTCAGTCTCTAAAAGGTTCACCATCACTGGTCTAGATTAACAATAAAGAATCTTCAATTTGTAAGGGATCTCATTCATCATCTAGTCCAGTGGTTCCCAAACTTTTTTGGCCTACCGCCTCCTTTCCAGAAAAAAATATTACTTAGTGCCCCCTGGAAATTATAAACTATTTATTGAACTCAGAATAGAATGCAATACAAAAAAAGGTGTGGCCATCACCGCTCCTCTGGATCACTGCAGCACCCACCAGGGGGCAGTAGCGCACACTTTGGTAATCACTGATCTAGTCCAACCCACAGTAGAAAAAGAATCTCCTCTTAGTGGGAGAGGAGTCATCCAGCCCCTTGTCTGAAGATCTAGAGTAAAGGAAAACCATTTACTTTCTAAAACAGCATAATAAGCTACTGAAGATGAAGGATCAATTGGATGGGAATATTGAGTTAGGGACATAGAAAAACACAAGTTATAGACACATTTTATGCATATTTTTGTGAGTTATATACCCAGCTGATGTAAACAACTATAAAATAATAATAAGAAATAGTTTACTGACATATTTAAACATTTCTGATTTTGATTCCCCAGATTTTTCCAACAATAATGATATAATAATAATAATTGATAATATGTAATTATTGATTGTAGGCATTTTATTTCTATATTTGTAACCTGTATCCTCAACAAGTTCCAAACTATAGTAAAAGTTTTACAATAATAGTATGATAGATTTACTGAGTAATGTCAAAATGATGATGATGATAGCTAATTACTTAGTATTTTCCATGTGTTCTCCTTCTTAATCCTCACAATAACATGCTGAAATAGGTACTACTAGTATTATAAAGATGAAGCATTTAAAAAACTGAGTTTCCAGAAGGCTTAGTGACTTGTTTATAAGATCACAGATAATACCATTCTTCACTTTATTTTCTCCATGAATTTTTCTCTGGTGTAAGCAATATGTATCTTCTTTTACAAAATGATGGACATGGAAATATATGTTGTATGAAAACACTGTACAATTTGTATATGATATTACCTGCTATCTTTTGGAAGTTGAGAGGGATGGAAGGGAGGGAGAAAATATGAATAGAAAAATGTCAGAAAATAATTATTTGAAATTATATGGACATGTTATATGGAGGGAAAAAGAAAGTATATTACTGTTGATATTCTAAGACACCCCCCAAAAAATATCACAGCTAATGTCAGTGCCAAGTTTTTCCTGACTCCTGGTCTGGTGCTGTTCCCAGTAGACCATGATGCAAAAGACAAAATAAAACCATATCTAAACTAGTACATTTCAAAAGAAAATCAAATTAAAAGTAAATTGAAAAGATGGATTAACATGTACTTGGAATAAGTTAGTTCTTGTAAATAAGCTGTGAGGTTCAGTTTTAAGCTCCCTAGCTTCTAAGCAAAAGAAAATTATATCGGCTTACATAGTTCACATTTATTCACAAAAGTTAACATGCAAATCTTTTTGATTAGAAAAAAAATTGTCTGGTGCTAAATATTAGGAGGAATTTATTTTATGGCTACTTATTTATAAAAGAGATATTAGGTAATATTAACCAACCAAGAATCAAGCAAGAGGAGAGGTACAAAAGATTTCATCAGAGAGATACAAGACTAGAAGAAAAATGGCCCAGCATTGACTATTGCCTATAAAAGCACTTATTCACTTATTATTGACTAAAGAGTGATCTAGATACAGTCATGTAGGTAGCTGAGGTCTGATATGACAATTTAAAAGCCTAGAAAGAGTTCTTGATTTGGAGGCAGAAGAAATCACAAATCACAGTTCTATCACCTACTACCTTTTTAACTTTGGGCAAGCACTTGAAGGCCTCAGTTTCTTCATTTGTAGAAAAAGGGCAATTGTACTAGATGGCCCCAAAGGACCCTTCTAGCTCTTAATCTTTGATTTATGAATTATTCTACTTCTACACTGAGGTGGTCCACAGCAATGTGTGATTCTAAGGCCAATGTTTTTTCCAAAAAAGAATTTTGAAAAGATCCACATTTTTCTCAAAATAGTTTTGAAATTGCCCATTATCTTGGATGACTATTTAGGTGAAACCCTAGATATCTGCAACAAAAAGTATGGAAGAGTTAGTTTCAGCCAGAAAAAAAAAATGTAGGTGAATGTTACAATTTAGTTGCTTAATAGTTCAAAAGAAAAGAAAAACCCTCAACAAGTCATAGAAGATTTAATGCTAAGTTGATTTTTATTCTGATGTTGGCCATTTTCCCTCCCTATCCTTAGTCTCCAAGGCAAATTAATGAGTAGCTAAATGGATTGGTTTGGACAGCATTGTTGAGGTTGGTTCATTTAAATATTATTGAATGTCTGATAGTCTTTTTTTAATCTCTTCATTTTCGAGTTCCAAATCTGCCACTCTCTTTTTCAATAAACCCATTGTCATAGAAAAATCCTCTACTTTGTCTTCATAATCTATCTTTTTTTTAATCTTTTAAAATTCTTCCTTAAAAGCTGTAATTTCTGTTCTTACTGCTTCCTTTGTCTCATTTATTTCATCTCTTAAAACAATATAGAGATTCCTGTCATTTTGCCACTATCATTGGTGGGTGACTTCTCATTGTTTTTCTTCCAGCATTTTGCTTCATTTCCAGCATTTTCACATCTTCTTTTTCTCCCTATTATTTATTCATTTCAGAGAGGCCACTTTAAAATGGATTACTCATATTTTCAGTATCTCTGTGAGTTTTTTTGAGGGTTTTCCTGGTGGAGAATTTATTGATTTTTTTTATATTTGTTATACTGTTGTTGTTTTTCTTGTTCTCTCACATTATTTGGTGCATTTCTTACTGTTTTGAGATGGCAAAGGGAAGGTGGGATTAGATGTAACAGACATTTTGTTCTAACTCCAATTACAATGTAAAGATACTATTCTTTGAAGAATTGTAGCTTAAAAATAGTTTCATTATGAAATCTATCTAGTAGACACTATTATCTTCTCCTTCAACCAAAGACTGAGAGAAGCAGCGTCAGCAACCTTTCCCATCCCACCAGGAACTGGCAATCGCAGTAGAGTGTCATCAGATTTGGAAAATGTGAATAATCCCAACCATTTGTTTAAAAAAGTAAAGAAGGCAATGGTTTTCTTCTTAGCTCCTAAGCAAGTGACTTGTTACCCCTGTTGAAGATGTTCTTTGTTGAGGAGAGGTGATTTCTTAGGTTGTAATTAGACTTAAATGGAGTCCGTGGTGGGGGTGGGTGGGAAAGGGAGAGTTGAAGGGAGCTAAGAATAAACATAGTTGTGATGAAAACAAATGCATGTTTGCCTCTTGATTTATGATTCCTTCTAAAAGGATATACCCACTGATTGTTATTACCTTTTTTTGTTATATTGTATAACTAATATTAGAAAGTATCTCAAAAAGATTGATCTGGTTTGCAAGGTACATTGATCAAACTAGCTGGATAGTTAATTACTAACAATAATTAAAAATTTTGATTTATACATCCACTCTGTTTTGCCCTTCCCTCCAGACAGAAGTTTAGGGTAGTTTCCCCCCAAAATACAAGGAAGCCTATTCAATCACATTGCTATCATAAAAATTATTATTAACCATTATTAGTAATTTAGCAATTTTGTTAATAATTGTATTTAATTAGTGATTATTAGTAATTTAGCAAGATAAAAGTCTTATTTTATTCATGATAAAAATTTAATATTATTTACTTCACTTTTGCACCATTAATAAATGAAATATAATTTAAAATATTATCTCATCTTTACCCCCTCCTTTTAATTTACATTTTAACATGTCATATCATCCATGATATAATTTAGGTCTATAAATATGTAAATATACATGTACTGGGGGCATGGTCAAACATCTTTTAGTGAGAAGATATATGATCAAAAAAGATTAGAGACTACATATATAAACAGTGATATTAACCAGCACCACCTCTAGACTATCCAAGAAAGGAATATACTTACTGTGCTAGAGTAGTCATCTCCTAGCAATTTTTCTTTGAGCCTAGATCTCCTTATCTCACTCAGGCTGGGAGTGCTGGGGCTATTCATATCATCTCCTGCTGATGAGCATGAGAGGTTTAACCTGTTCCATTTTCAACGGTGGCTGGTTTGACCTCCTTAGAAATAGCTTGATCTTCCTACCTCCCCCCCCCCCCCCCAAGCCATAGCCAACTTTGCTACACCATATTGGTACTAAATGGTTCACCATATTGGT
Organism: Gracilinanus agilis; assembly: GCF_016433145.1. Lineage (NCBI taxonomy): Eukaryota > Metazoa > Chordata > Mammalia > Didelphimorphia > Didelphidae > Gracilinanus > Gracilinanus agilis. Next base: position 530,889,377 of record NC_058132.1, read on the forward strand.
ACTAGACTTAATGATCAGTTTTATCCCCTTGAAGCTCAAAATTCCCAAACTCAGGTCATCCTCCCATACTTCCTTAGCCTCCCTGATAGCAGGGTAATCCACTCACTCTCCATTTTTGCATTGGACTTCCCCAATGCCCCAGCTGGTCCTGGTAAAAGTATGTCTTTCTTCACTATTGAATTGGATATACACATATTTTAATAACAACTAAAGTTGACTGTTCAACATAGGTTGAATGTTTTTTACATTATTTCTGACATGGAATTTTTTCAGTCCATATAAACTCTAAAATAATACTGGGCAACAGAGAGGCTTAACCTAAGTTTTAAATAGATCTTCAATAATGAATATTGTTCACTACTCATCAGATTCTAGGTACATGCCATTCAATACAATAATGTCAAAGAATCTAAAAGATTTATGAAGAATCTAACTTCTAAAAATCTAAAAAGTAATACATTATTTGAATTACTTATCTTTAATAGATATATGATCATCCTACATGTTTTGTGCATGTTAACTGAAAAACTCCATTAAATGAAATATCAAGTACAAATCTTTCTAAAATAGCATATTTGTTTGTATTGTTTTAATAGAGATATGATCATGCTACATCTTTTATGCAAGTTTACTGAAAAATAAACTCTGCTAAGTGAAATATGAAGTACAAACTTTTCCCAGAAATGTGTGAAAGTTGAAATATATGTATCATATGGAATGTGATTATCTTTTAGTAGAGGATGATACACAAGTAACAGAGAATCTTTTTCCCAACTCTTTCCCTAATCTTAACTGGAGATCAAGGAGCTTATGCCTGGCTGCCTCCAGAGAATCTGGATGAGGGAACTGCTACCTGCTGGGCAGAGACTGAGAAGGGAGTTTTCTAAAGGCTGAAAAATTGGGGCCATTAGAGGGGAGTTAGAGAATTTTAAAATAGACAGAACCTAATTGTGTACTCTCTGTTTATAGTCCTCCCCAGTCCCTAAATTCTGTTATTGGACCAGGAAACAGACTGAAAATGGCCATATGTAGAATATGTCCCTTGTTCTTGTCAAGGGAACTATTTTTGTCTACCAGCCAAAAGAGTAGCTACCACTAGATTTGATAGCATGTTCCCACAGCCTTACTGTAGGAAAGGAGCCTAGGCTTAAAGAGAAGTATTTAGAACATTGCATATAAATGTGTGTCCAATTTATTATAATGTTAGTGCCTGGGTTTTTTTTATTTAGTTGATTATAACGTTAGTTTTTCTAAGTCCAATGTCCACATTTCATTCTTGTTGTGGAAATTATTCTGGGTTTTTGAAAATCTATTCCAGTGGACCACAAGTTACCACAATGGAAAAGTTTTAAGTACAGAACTGAATATGGGTCTGCTATCCAAAGTCCAGTCTGGTAAATGCTGATAGTCTTATAACTTCTGATTATGATTGACATGGTTAGTTATGGTTGAAACCTAGGTGATTTTTTTGGCGTGGCAACCCATGAAATACATTCAATATGATCCTCAGTCTTTGTAAAATGATCCTTCCATTTTCTTTTTCAGTGATGGAGGCATTGGTGGGGAAAGAGGTTGGGTTCCAGTAGTACATAGTACATAGTAGTACATACAAATATCAGGTTGTGATCTCCAAATATGATCCTTAATCAGAAATCAATAAGTAGACATATGACTCGAGAAACTAAATCACATCCTTATTGACATTCTTCACATAAATTACAAGACATAAAATTAATATAAGGTGGTTAACAGGCCCTCCACAATGAAGTTTAGAGTATTAGCTCATTTGTAAATTTTAAGAGGAGAAAAATGGGAGACTATGAGCGTTATCACTTCAAAAAAATTCTTTTAAGGAGGAAAAAACAAGATTGGCATGAAATAAAGTTAAGGCAGGCTATTCTTAGGACATCTGTAGGTGAAACTAGGAGGTAGACAACATATAGAGTTAAATAAATCTCCTCGCATTTTTTAATAACAAATTTATACATGTTTTCCAAAGTTATATGATTCATGTTGTCTCCCTCCCCTCTTTCCTCCCTCCCTTCCAGAGTTGACAAGTAATTCCATTGGGTAATACATGTATTCTCCCCTTCCATTTCTTTTTTTTCCCCTTTAATAATTTTTATTTTTTAGAAAAGTTAACATGGTTACATGATTCATGCTCTTACTTTCCCCTTCAACCCCCAACTTCCCCCCTCATAGCTGATGCACATTTCCATTGGTTTTAACGTGTGTCATTGATCAAGACCTATTTCCAAATTGTTGATAGTTGCATTGGAGTGGTTTTTTCGAGTCTACATCCCCAATCATGTCCACTTCAACCCATGTGTTCAAGCAGTTGCTTTTCTTCTGTGTTTCCACTCCTGTAGTTCTTCCTCTGAATGTGGGTAGCATTCTTTTCCATAAATCCCTCAGAACTGTCCTGGGTCATTGCATTGCTGCTAGTACAGAAGTCCATTACATTCGATTTTACCACAGTGTATTGGTCTCTGTGTACAATGTTCTTCTGGCTCTGCTCTTTTTGCTCTGCATCAATTCCTGGAGGTCTTTCCAGTTCACGTACAATTCCTCCAGTTTATTATTCCTTTGAGCACAACAGTATTCCATCACCAGCATATACCACAATTTGGTAAGCCATTCCCCAATTGAAGAGGCATACCCTCATTTTCCAGTTTTTTGCCACCACAAAAAGCGCGGCTATAAATATTTTCGTACAAGTCTGTTTATCTATGATCCCTTTGGGGTACAACCCCAGCAGTGGTATGGCTGGATCAAAGGGCAGGCATTCTTTTATAGCCCTTTGAGCATAGTTCCAAATTGCCATCCTGAATGGTTGGATCAGTTCACAACTCCACCAGCAATGCATTAATGTCCCAATTTTGCCACATCCCCTCCAACATTCATTGCTCTCCCCTTCTCTCATTTTTAGCCAATCTGCTAGGTGTGAGGTGATACCTCAGAGTTGTTTTGATTTGCATTTCTCTAATTATTAGAGATTGAGAACACTTTCTCATGTGCTTATTGATAGTTTTGATTTCTTTTTGTGAAAATTGCCTATTCATGTCCCTTGCCCATTTATCAATTGGGGAATGGCTTGATTTTTTTATACAATTGATTTAACTCCTTGTATATTTGAGTAATTAAACTCCTGTCAGAGTTTTTTGTTATAAAGATTTTTTTCCCAATTTGTTGTTTCCCTTCTGATTTTGGTTGCATTGTTTTTGTTTGTACAAAAGCTTTTTAATTTTAATATAATCAAATTTATTTTACATTTTGTATTTTTCTCTAACTCTTGATTGGTTTCTCCTGGCATTTTTATAGTGATGCTTTCTCATTAGCAGTCAGGGCAGAATTGCTACTTTGGGATCTAACCATCTCAGTGCCTTATGAGAAGTGGCCATAGCACTTGAGAAGATAAAGCTGGGAAATAAATGGACCTTGTTAGATATATACAGAAGACATTCATGATGGAGGAAACAAAATTTTTAAAAACTCATTGATTCATTCTCAAATTATCTTAAAGTGGAGAATATTTCAAAAGAATGGAAAGAATTAGACTACAGGGAAGATGTCACCATAATAATAGATAGCATTTACTTGTTACTCTAAGATTTAGAAAGCACAGGTGCTTAATAATGGAACTGGGCTAAGAATTCTGAGGGAATATCTTGTAGACATCTCAAACTCAGTATATCCAGAAAAGAATTCATTGTCTTTACCACCTCTATCATCACCCAAAAAAACCTCTTCTCTTCCCAACTGCCTTATTACTGATGAGAGCATCACCATCCTTTAGTAACCCAGACACATAACCTACATGTCAAGTTATTATTTACGCTGCATATTCAATTTGCTGCCAAGTCTTCTTGTTTCTACCTTCACAGCATCTCAAATGTGTCATCTTCTTCCCACTTGCACAATGACCTCCCTAATGGAGGCTCTCATCATCTCACATTGGTCTATTGCAATAGCCTGCTGGTTGGTTACCTTGCCTAAATTCTCTCCCCATTCCAGCCCACCCTCTACTCAGCTAATGAAGTGATCTTCCTAATCTGCAGGTCTGACCGGGTCAATCTCCTATAGCAGTAATGGCAAACCTTTGAGAGACCAAGTGCCCAAACTGCACCCTCACCTGCATATGAACCCTCACCTTGCCCCAGACAGGGGAGGAAGGAAGTGCTCCCATTGGGCTGCTGGGCAGAGGGGTGAGTCATGTGAAAAATGCCCTCAGGAGTGAGGCAGAGAAGGGGAAGGGCACAGCCCCCTCCAGCATGTGTGCCATAGGTTTGCCAACAAGGTCCTATAGAATAAATTCTAGTGATTCCCTATTGCCTCCAGGATCAAATATAAAATCCTTCATTTCCTTTTTTAAAACCTGTCACAATCTTGCCTCTTGCTTCCTTTTCAGCATTCTTTCACCTTAGTTCCTTGCCTGAACTCTATAATCCATCAAAACGAGACTTCTGGCTGCTCCTCAAATATAGCAATCATTTTCCTGACACCATGCCTTTACATTATCTTCTTTACTTAAAATGGTCTCCCTCTTTACTTCTAACTTCTGGATTCTCTGGATTCTTTTAAGATAGTTCAAATCTGCCCTTCTGCAAAAAGCCTTTCCCTTTTTCCTCTCCCCGCAACACCACCACTAATGTCTTCCTTCTGATATTACCTCCCAATATATACTCTACATAGATGTCAGAATTTTGATTCCCTCATTAGAATGTGAACTCCTTGATGACAGAGACCATCTCATTGTCTTTCCTTGTATCTCCAGTACTTGGTAGTGCCTAATACAAAGTAAGAATCTAAAAAATGCTTGTTGCTAGATGATGATGATGATGATGATGATGATGATGATGATGATGATGATGATTAATCAGGTAGGGATACAGAAAGATACTAGAAGAAGATTAGGAGACCCAGGGACAATGATTCTGTATGCTAATAACACCACTGATAGCTCAAGACTAAAGATGTCAGAAGAAATCACACTTGCATAGTTCCTGAAGCTCAGAATTTGGTCCAAGACATGGTAGTTTGCCTAGATAGTACATTCCAAGTAGTAACTCAGCCATATTCCCTTAGGGCCAATGTCAAGCAATTGTCATTTATGTATGTTTAGGGTGCTGAGGGGATATGCCCTTTTGACAAGTATCTCATGTGCTTGTATCCAATTCTAAACTTTTCTCTATTTTTAAATGGAATAATATTTGAGGGGAGTTAGAAAGGTGAAAAAGGTTAGGAATTGCTCCCAATGCTAGAAACTATGGAAAACTACTGACATTAGCACCACCAGACCAGCCCTTGGAGAGCAGCCTGAGAGTTTCCTCAGAGCTGGCTATTCAGCATTGCCAGAGTCCTTAAGAAATTATTTTGCTTATTAGTAAAAAAAAAGACTAAAATGGAACACACAAGGTCTTTAGAACATATTCAGTGGGCACAGAAAACTATCCTTCGTCACAAAGATCAGTTTCTTCTAAATCACAAAACTTCATTTTATAACAAAGGAGATTTAGAAAAAAACAACCTCTGATTAATGTGATGGCTAGCATTCCAAAAGACCATTGATGAGGCATAATATTTACCTCCTGACAGCAAGATGATGGATTTGGGGTGCAGAATAGGCATATTTTTTGGACATGGTCACTAAAGGAACTTATTTTGTTTGATTATGTATATTTGTTACACAGAATTTATTTCTGGGTTTTGTTTTTGTTTTTGTTTTGTTTTGTTTTGCCAAGGGGTAAGGGAGTGGGAGAGAGAAAATAGATTGCTCTTTTTTAATTCAATTTTATTTTCATTTCCAAATTATCTCTCTCTCCTGAACCCCTTCACTACCCACTGAGAAGAGGATAAAAACAAAAATCTTTACAAATATGTATAGTCAGGCAAAGCAAATTTCCTTGTTAGAAAGAATAGTAGGGGAAGGGAGAAGGAAAGGGAGAGAGACAGAGACAGAGACAGAGAACAACTCTGGTTAGAAAGTAGAGGATTGGGGCAATTATCCAAATAAATCAGTAAGTGTAGACCTACATTCTGAGTTAGCCAAGTCAAATAATTTTTTTTCCTTCAGTACCATGATTTTGATCTAAATGTTCTTCCTCCACTCTCCATTTTATTTTGCTAGTAAGGACACAGTCTTAGACCATTATAAAGCATAAAAAAAAAGTGAATTATGGAGGTGTTCTTTATGCTGATTGGGTAATTGCCAAACTCAGTTCATAACTGAGAGAAGGAAGGAAGGAAGGAAGGAAGGAAGGAAGGAAGGAAGGAAGGAAGGAAGGAAGGAAGGAAGGAAGGAAGGAAGGAAAGCTTTAATCTATCCACTGAGGTCATTAGTTCTCTATCTAGAGGTAGAAATAGTGTTTAGTCATGAATCCTTTGGATTTGCTGTGGATCATTGTGTTCATCAAAGATTCTGCTTCTTCATTAATGCTTCTTTAAAAAAAGAACCTTACCTTCTGCCTTAGAATCAATACTATGTAATGGTTCCAAGGCAGAAAAGTGGTAGTCTTTCAAAGGAGAATATCTTTACAATATTTCTGTTGCTGTATAAATTGTTCTCCTGGCTTGCCTCACTTCACTTTGCATCAGTTTACACAAGTCTTCCTAGGTTTTTTCCCTAGAGTTTTCATCTCCTTCATCATGTCATAACAAGATAGTATTTCATCACATTCATAAGATACATCTTGCTCAGTCATTCCTCAAATGATGAGCACCCCTTCGGTTTCCAGTTTTTTGCTACCATAAAAAGAGCTTCCATAAATATTTTTGGACATGTGCTTACTTTTCCTCTTTCTTTGATTTCTTGATTCCTATTAATTAAAAAAAAACTTTTAATTTAAAAAAGCATTACTAGGGGCAATTAGGTGGCTCAGTGGGTTGAGATTCAGGCCTAGAGATGGGAGGTCCTCTGTTCAAATCTGGTCTCAGACACTTCCTAGCTGTGTGACCCTGGGCAAGTCACTTAAACTCCCTTTGTCTCTCACCCTTACCACTCTTCTGCCTTGGAACCAATATATAGTATTGATTCTAAGACAGAAGATAAGGGTTTTTTTAAAAAAAGAAACATTATTATGGGCAGATTAAGTTCCCAACAAATTCTTATAAGTTACAATATTAGTGTTAATTGCCATGTCATCATTTAATATTTTGCAAATTTTTTTTAAAGCTTAAAACTTGAAATCTCATTTTGTCAACTCTCTTCTTAGTAAAGTGAACCAGAGGGAGGCAACTGGCCCAATGTTTCAGACAAAAACTAATTTTTGCTCAGAATATCTTAATGCTTGAGATAAAATCTGAATTATCTGAATAATTACCTAAATTCTCTAACTCAGGTACTTGTGTAGACCTAAACCGTATAAAATTTAGCTAAGTAAACAATGACTCTCTTAAAATATATTTATGTTCCCAATAAATGGCTAGAAAGTCGAGGACTGAGGCAATTATCCAGATAAACCAGCAAGTGTAGACATGCATTCTGAGTTAGCCAAGTCAAATATATATATATATATATATATATATATATATATATATTTAACTCCAGTGTCAAGATTTTGGTCTAAATGTTCTTCCACTACTCTCCATTTTACTTTGCCAGTGAGGACATAGTCTTAGTCAATTAGAAAGAATAAAAAAAGTAAATTATGGAGGTATTCTTTATACTGATTGAGTAACTGCCAGACTCAGTTCACAACTAAATGTTCTAATTCTTAAAGGAAGGCTTTTCATAAAAAGTAATGTGTGTGACATACTGATGTCCTTTTTTTCCAAGAAAATGAAGAAAGCACATTTGCTTCTACTCTCTCCATCCAAGAAAATCCAGAATCTTGTGTGTTTATAACAGCTGTGCTTATAGAAGTGAGGCTTGAGATAATGAACACTCATAAGCATAGAATACTATTGAAAAACACAGAAAAGTTTCCTGCAAGCATGCTTAAGACACTATAGTGAGTGCCTGGCAACTTTTGACTATTGAATGTGATGTGAAATTGGTGGCTGATACCTGAACAAAGGAAAATGTCAACTAGGAAGTTAGTGTATGGAAACGCTTTACTGCACAAACAAAGCATTAAAAACACAATGCAGGTCTATAAATACAGTGTGGTGATAAGTCCACTGAGGTCATGAGTCAGCTTTTCAGTTGCTTGAAATGATTAGGTGCAGATTGCTATCAAACTAACCACCATTCTTCTCATACCTTTATCTCTCTGCCTTGCCACCTTATTATTACTTCCAAGTAACAAAAATTAGAAGGAATTATGATGTTCGCCTGCTCAGGAGGTGTTTTACCCATGAAGTGTCTACATGAAGGCAATGTTCTGCATCAGAAGAGAAAGATACAAATATACCTTTTAGAGGCAGGACCATGGTCTTAATAATGGCAAACCTCAACTGCCAAAAAGACACCATTCAATGGTTTAAATTCGATTAATTTGCCCTACAAATAGACACTGATCTATTCTGTGTAGTATGTTATGTGAGGTTGGGGTAAATCTGCTCTAGTTGAGTGAGGGGAAGGTTCTGGTCAAATGACTTATTGATAAATACATAAAATTAATTTTATTAATCAGAGCATCAAAAAAATTAACTTTTTAATTCATTCAAAAAATTGTAGGATCATAGAGTTAGACATGGTAAGGATTTTAGAGGTCATTTAATCCATCTGCTTCATTTTATAGTGGAGGGAAGTGAGACACAGAAACATTCATGACATGCCCAGGAGCATAAAATTAGCAAGGAAGGGAGGGAGGATTTGAACTAACGGTCTCTGACTCCAGATCCAGAGTTCTTTTCACCATACTATAGTACCTCGTTATCTAGTTATTGTATTTATACCCATTTCACTTTCATGTCTGAAGTTATTTGGATGTACTTTTTCCCCTCACCGCCCCTAACTTTATACATGCTCTTTCATTGTTGGCTAGCCAGGTGACTTGATGAGTCGGTTTACTTAGAAAAGACCTGTCAGAGAGCAGTGGGGTGGCTCAGTGGATTAAGAGCCAGGCCTACAGATGGGAGGTCCTAGGTTCAAATTTGACCTCAGACATTTCCTAGCTGTGTGACCCTGGGCAAGTCACTTAATTCCCATTGCCTAGCTCTTACTGCTCTTCTGCCTTGATTCTAAAATGTAATGAAAGGAAGGAAGGAAGGAAGGAAGGAAGGAAGGAAGGAAGGAAGGAAGGAAGGAAGGAAGGAAGAAGCAAGCTGTCAGTGGAACAAAAAATTGAACAAAATAGATGACTGCAGACTGCTCAGAGGAGTTTTGAATAGGAACATTTGTGGGCCTTTGGATGATCAAGGATAAAAATGACTTCTTTTTCTTCTACATCTGACTCCTCTCTGAAAGCAAAAGAAAGTAAAAACAGACTTTCATTTGTCTTTCTGAATTTCCAGACAGTGTAATCATATGAGTAACCAAAATAGACTGCCTTTCTAACATGAGAGCCTTTTCCCTCACCTATTAAAAGAAGATCTCTGCACTACTTACCTCTAAGGGTTATTATGTCAAAAAAGATGATGTAGGTAATCTGCTTTGCATCTTAAAATATTATATAAGGATCAATTGTCATTATTATTTTATAAGGCAGGTAGGTTGTAGAGTAGAGAGAGAACTAGATTGAGTGTGAGGAAGACCTGAGTTTGAATCTTGCCTGACAAAACAACTCTGGACAAATCACTTAATCTCTTTCTGCCTTAGTTTCCTCATCTGTAAAAGAAAGATAATAAAGCACCTACCTCATTAGGTTGTTGAGAGAATAAAATGATATATGTGAAAGCACTTGGCTAATATCATTTTTATTAATAAAATGATGAAACATACATCAAAATGAATATTGTCATTCGATGACCTCACCTTATAAAACCTTGCATATTCATGTTGTCATTATTTCAAAACACTTTTGGAATTCTTATTAAAATGTTCCTCCAAAGCAGAAAATGAACCTCATTGTTTTATGTTACCTCTCACATTGGAAAGGCCCCATGGCATTATGGGTCACAACAGATAAAAAATCAGTCTTCAAGTCAGGAAACCCTAAGTTCAAGCCCACTTCTGATACATATTTGCCATGTGACTCTGGCCAAACATTTAAATTTTCAGTGCTCCCAGGCAACTTGCTAAGATTATCATTGATAAAAAAAAAATTACTGATCTCTATTGGCGGACACTAATGAAATCATAATCCAGACTAGTCTCACTTCAGTTTAACCACTCACCTTATTCACCAGATTTGGCTGTACTTGACTTTTGATTGTTTACAAAATTTTAATCCACCTGTAAATGCTAAAAGTGTGGTACCATAGAGGATATTCAAAAGAAAAAGGTTGAAATCTCTCAAAGTGGTTCCAAAAGAGGAGCCCTAAAAACATTTTTTGGCAATAGCAGCACCATAGATGCCCAAGGTAAATTCCCAAGGTAACTCCTTTCAAGGATATAGAACTTAGAAAGTGTAATTTCAGATGCTTGCTTGTTTCTTTAAAATGTCACATTATTTTATAATCACATTCTTTAACTTCCATTCACTCAAAAAAATATTTACAAGGATGGGCTAAAGAGAAACAAAGAAGAATAAAATATAATCCCTTTCCTCAAGGAGTTTACAATCTATAGGAGAGATAACATGTGAATACAAATGAGCATAAAACAAAGTAGAATTTATTTATTTACCAAGTCCTAAAGGAATCTAGAAGAAGGAATGATCACCTTTTGGGAGAAGGGAGTGTTTGCAGGGAGAGATAAGTATGAATCAGGAGAGACTATAAAATATTTTGTTCCCTGAAATGTTGACATTTGAAATGTAGTGGGCAAAAATGCCTTCTGGGCCACACAGGAAAATAACCTCATAATATGTGGACATGTTGCTTTAAACTCAGTCTAAGAAAGGACATTAGTTATAAAATTATTAGTTATTAGATATTTATTAGTTATCAAAAGAAAATTGGTTCTATTCCAGAAAATAAGGAATGGAGATTGTTTTAAAATAATGCTTTTAATTAAAATGTATGACATCAAAGGAGAAAACTTATCACCTTTACCAAATATATTTTTTAGAATCTGGGAAAAAATTTAATGATGTTGGGACTGGCTATTTTAAATTCCCTAAATATATTTCACTAATTTAGTCATTTCCATAGTCAACATGATATACTCCTCATCCTTATCTTAGGGGATTCAACTTCTCCCCTAGTATCAGGTTTTCAAATAATCTGATTTTTATCATATTTTCACTTATATTTTAATTTACAGTAAAAGTTCAGCCCTTCAACCTCCTCCATAAAGTCTTCTCTGATTCATTCAGTCAAAACGGTCTCTTCCTCCAAAGCATTTTGTTTGCACATTTTAAAAGCATGCATCACAAATTATTTTATATTACATTTATTTGTACATATGTCACATTTTTCTACAGGACTGTAAGCTCCATGAGAGCAAGGACTACATCTTTTTTAAACTTGTATCATACCTACCACATATGTCATAGAGGACTCTGGACAAATTAAGCATTTAATGTTAATGTAACTGGAACAAATTAAGCATTTAATGTTAATGTAACTGAAACAGCTATTCATCATACAAAACTTCAAATTATAAAGTCAAAATACTACAGACTTATTTTAGGTCATATTTTAAGATAGTTTAGATATAGAATTGGCTTGAAAGGAAAAAGATTCACAAAGTATATCTTTTAGAACTATAGTTCACAAATTATCGTACACACATATATATACAGGTCTGATGGCAACTTATAGTCTGTGGAAGATGAATACAAAATAGTTGATAAATTACCTCTAAGGTCCTTTCTAATTCTAAATCCAGCTATATGGAACCCCAATTTACTTTGTCTGAGTATGGGAGGGGGAATATAAGAAGACTGATAATGGAAACTGTGGCTCTGTAGAACTGTCTATATTCACATAAGCCATCCCCATGCCTGGAATGTATTCCCTCTTCATCTCCACCTTTCAGAAACCTCACTTTCCTTCCAAGGATCAATAAAGGAACCATTCCTTGAGACCACTCCCCACTTCTTTTTTTTTTTTTAAACCCTTGTACTTTGGTGTATTGTCTCATAGGTGGAAGAGTGGTAAGGATGAACTCCCCACTTCTGTACCAGCTTCTAGTGCTTTTCCTTCTCAAATTATTTTCATTATCTATGTACATTTCTTATTTGTTCCTCCTCCCCACACTGAATGTAACTTTCTTGAGGACAGGTATCATTTTTCATTGTTTTTGTATTCCTCAAAATTATCAAAATTATTTATACATAGTAGATATTTTTTTTAAAAAGTTTTTTGGCCTTGGGTGGGGAATGAAAGAGAAAACAGAGGGGTGTATGTCTTTCTAGATGTGTGTTTTAAGAATGAGAAATTCATTCTGGCTGAGGAAAGTGAAACCATATGGAAGCAGATGACAGGATATTGTTATTGTTATACATGATAAACTCTACTGCAAAAAAAAAAAAACAAAAACAAAAAAACCCCAACTGTATTGAATATTTATTTGTGTTAATTCTTATATAATACATATTTTTCAAGTGTTTCTATGTGCCAGACACTGTGCTAAGGCACGTATTCAGCACAATAAATAATCATAAATAGATTTTCAAACTTAAGTTTAAATTGTAACTTTAAGGAAATAGTCAATGAGGCAGGAAATTTTACTAAACAATGCTAGTTTTATAAGGACAAATAAAATTACGATAAGATATATACATATACACAAAACTTTCAGTTATTCACAATCTTTGACTTAAAAATATAAATAAATAGTTGAAAACTGTACATACTGCATTATTCCAGTGGTTTCACATAAAACTAAAGAACAGTTTTTCACAAAAATAAAATCAGATCTAAATAACTCAAAAATATTCATTGCTCATGGGAAGGCCAAGCCAATCTAATAAAATGGCAATTCTTAAATTAATTTATTTGGTGTCATACAAATCAAAATTATACCCCAAAATTATCTCACAGCACTAGAAAAATAATAAAAAATTTCATTTGGAAGAACAAAATACCTAGGCTATCAAAGGAATTAATGTAAAAAAATATGAAGGAAGGTGGCTTACCAGATCTCAAACTATATTATAAAGCAGTAAATATGATTTGGTACTGCTTAAGAAATAGAGTGGAGCTCAATGAGATTGGGCTCTCAACACACAATGACAAATGACTATAGTAACCTAATGCTTCACAAACCCCAAAATGTAAGCTTTTGGAAGAACTCATTATCTGATAAAAACTACTGGTAAAACTGGAAAACAGTATGGTAGAAATTAGGTATAGATCAATACCTCACACCATATACCAAGGTAAAGTCAAAATGGATACATGATTTAGAAACAAATGTGTTATATCATGAAAAAATTAGGAAAGCACAAAATATTTTTGTCAGACCTATGAATAAGGGAAGAATTTAGGTCAAAACAAGACATAGAGAACATTATGAGATTTTAAAAGTTTCTGCACAAACAAAAGCAATGTAACCAAGATTTAAAAGGAAGCAACAAAACTGGGGGAGAAAAAGCTTTATAGCAAGTCTCTCTGACAAAGGCTTCATTTCTCAAATATGTAGAGAACTAAGTCAAATTTATAGGAACCTAAAGCATTTCCCAAATGACAAATGGTCAAATGATATGAAAAGACAATTCTCAGATGAAGAAATTAAAATCATCTTTAGTCCTATTTAAAAAAACAACAACACTCCAAATCACTATTGATTAGAGAAATGCAAATTAAAACAACTCCAAGGTACACTTCATATCCATCAGATTGGTTAATATGAACAAAAAGGAAAATAATAAATGTTGGAGGAGATATGGAAAAATCAGGACATTAATACACTGTTGGAGGAGCTACAACCATTCTGGAGAGCAATCTGGACCTATGCCCAAAGGGCCATGAAACTATGCATACCCTTTGAACCAGCAATACCACTTTTAGATCTGTCTGCCAAAGAAACTAAATATCTCTTTGGTGAAAGAATCTACCTGTACAAAAATATTTATAGCAGTTCCTTTTGTGGTGGCAAAGAATTGGAAACTAAAGGGATGTACATCAATTATATTCTTGTAATGAAATTTGCACCATAAGAAATGACATGATGATCACAAAAAATCCTGGAAAGTGATTTTACAAGGATGAAACTATTGCCTACAGTCCTGCCCTGGGAATTATTCTTTGATAGATCAAAACTTCATTTATTTTATAACAAAATCTTTGAAACTCATACAAAAACCACTTCCTTAGATAGAATTCTAGTAATTTAGAGTAGAAACCCCAAACTAAGTCTTCTTCAATATTTCAATGGCTCTCTGGTCTGGTAGATAAAAATATTCTCTCTAAAAATGCAAATAGTAAGCCATCCTTACCATCCTATCCTGAGTTGTTCTTATCCATGGCTTCCCATAAATGTTCCATAGGAAATCCAAAAACATAGTGCTTTCTTCTAATTTGCTTAACACTGCATATAATCAATAATACATATGTCTAGTCATTACCTTTCACTTTTTCCATATAACCATTTAACTGATGCTCCTCTTTTCTAGTCATATCTCTCTAACAGCATCATTTACATGCAGTCTTTTGCATAACTTTTGTTTGGAAATTTGTTCTAAACAATTCCCTCCCCAAAATGTACCCACACAACATTGCATTTTGGGTGACAGCTCTACTTTAACTCTTTGGAGACCGTAGTATTTCATAACTCCTATCACCAGAAGAATACTGTTACAACAATTATTTAAAAGATCTTTATTTCAGGGAGAAACTGTGGGTAATTATAAACACTACACAATTTCCCAAAGACAATGTGGTTCTTTTTTCTCTTCATATTAAATTCTGTGTCTAGCTCACTGTCCTTGCAGAGTTTTTGTTCAAGATATGTAGACTGATGGACCAACTCCATGGGTTGTTTATGCACCAACATAGTAGTATGAACAATAGCTTGTCATTTGTTAAGAGAAAAGTTTAAAAGTATGTTGCAATCACATAAAAGCAGGTAGACACCTAATTAATATACGTTATTTAAATGCCATCAAAAGGATACATGTACTCAAAAGAGCCTTTTCTTTGGCCTACCATGGCAGCAGCTCTTCCTATCTAGACTCTTTCTTACCATCTGAATCAGCACTTTGGCTTCTAAACACCAGATTAATTAGAGACTGAGATGAAGGCATCAGTGATTGCAGCAGATAGGTTTACTTTCCCATTCGCATAAGCCTAGATTAATTTGGCATATTAAATAGTTATCTTGGAAGTGGAGGGGAAGCTGAAAGGAAAAGATATGAGTTGGTGGATGAGATATTATATTTTGCCTTTACAGAAGGGTAAAATTTAGAGGAAAAGGTCAGAAGCATGGGAAACTGCCTAAGGAAAGCAAGATACTATTGGATATTCTAGTTTGGGAAGAGAGGGGTAAGGAAGATGGAGGTGGAGCCTAGGAAGCATGTATCAGAATTTTAAGGTACTAGATACTCAAGTGCAAGGGAGTAGTGAAGTAAAGTGAAGGAGATCCCTAAAGACAAAATGTTTCCCAATTTTGCCTAGGATTAGTGTTAATCACTATTTCATCCATTGTATAGTAAAAGAACATACAATGTATAATCTTTTTCTGTGTAGATTCTGTAAAAAGTCTGAGAATCCCTGACTTTCATTATAAATGTTATAAAGTTGACCTCAGAATTGCTAATATAGTCAGTTTCTAGATCTCTCCAGGACAACTTGCTATGTGCCTGTTAGGCTATCTATATCCTTTGAAGGGGAATGACCTTTCTCATCCAACAGCCCCCTGAGCAATCCTTATTTCCCTCTGGTCACTTTTCACAGTTCCACTAATTTGCTTTCTTTGCTATGGTTTTATTGTCTCCATGATACCAGGAGTATTTCACTGACAACTAGCTAGGAGTGGGAAGGTGGTAGAGAAAATTAGGGCAGGGGACAAGAACTGAGACAGATGAAGGGCAATAATTATCTTTCCTCTAAACCAACTCTGAGCCTTTAAGAGCCAGACACCTCCCCATTCCTTCATATAAAAATATTGTTGTTATCAAAGAATCGTTTGACTTCCCAACAATCTCACTGCTGCCTCCTGGTGTAAGTTAAGGAATTAAATGGGGCCTTTAATAGGGCAAGCATCAAAGGAAACTTATTTTAATTCATCATCAACTGGCAGGCTTTTTTTCCAGAGCCAGTCTTCAATATTTAAATATGATTTCAACAAGAAGGAAAGCACAGTGCCATTTAAAAACAAAACAAAACAAAAAACCCCAACATTTACGTTCCTGCTGTCCTCCATTGTGGCTCATAATGGAGAATTAATTATACCAAAACCATCCACCTTAAGATTTAATATCTATTACCTTTTCTGTGACTCATTCACTCATACAAAATAGAATGTCTCTTCCTTGGAACTTAGCTTTATGTCAATTACCATTCAAGAAGATTAATAAAGGATTTCTACTCAACACAAACTTAAGACCATTGAAAGTTGGGGAATAGTCTCTTCAATTAACATAAGAACGAGAATAAACTCAAAGCCTAGAGTTTATTTAAAATAGTTTCTACTAAAGTCTTAACCCAATCAGATTCAACCAAAAAGAACTAAAGTATAATAATAAAGAGTAGTAGTTTTTCTCTAATTTGTACCATATTTGGTTGACTTTTTCTTCAAATGTCAGGGGACTAGACCAACAGTGATGTTCTTCTGACCTGAAATTACCAAGTTCTAAGTCTATTCGTCAAATTTCACATAGTTTTATGGTACAAAATCTATCTGAAGGTGTTATGTTTGACAGAGAGTATAAATACACAAATCACAACCTTTTTGATTATGAAACAGACCTTCCACTACTCCACCTGTAGGTCAAAAGAGGGGCAGAATAGGGCACATTTAATATTACTAGACTAGAAATATTACACAGAATATGTTGATGGGAAACCCCTATACTTATTTTAAGATGTAATTGTAAATATGGTTTGTGTGTAGATATATGTGTGTGTGTGTGTATTTCTTCTTTCTATTGTAATAAATCAAAGCAGCAGATTTCCTCGTTTAAATTGGAAGGCCATATAAAAGTAGTTTTCACTCATCATTACAATTATTCACTTTAACCAACCTTTGTCATATTTTAAACTTGAAACAGGATTTTCATTTGCAGACTTAACCTTAATTAATACTAACTGAATAACTGTCTTTCATATATTACATATAGCAATTATCTATACACAAGCTCCCTATGTGACAGTATAATACTCAGACTTTTAAAAAATGAGTTAAGTTGAATAAAAATCCTGGAATTATAAACAGTATTATAATACATTAGTCTGTATAATTATACTTGCTGGTATCTTAATGCCACTCCACCCAGAATCTGTGAATGATAGAGAGCATTTTAAATGCATTCTTTAAAGAGGTATTTAAAGAAAAGCAATCCAATTATTTTACCAATACATAATTGAAGCAAATCAAATAATGTAAACATATAATAAAACATATGACCTATTAGGAATGAATGAGTACCCTCCTCAGTCTTTCCTGATATCCTTTTCTAAATTCAGCTAGAAAGAAGTGAATGGACTGTTCAAAATAAAGGCAACAATTCTAATTCCCTTTTTCGAAATTAGTTCAGAAACAAGTCCAATTTAAATCAATTTGAATTGAAGATCTAGATTTTCTTTAAGTGTGTAATCATAATAAAGGAATCTTTTGTATACAGCATAAATCTTATGGTAACAAATTAAAGAGTTAACAGTTTATAGGAGTTCCTTCTTCCACATACCACAGAGCTAGGTCAAAACCAATGTGCCAAAGAAACAAGGCAAGCAAGTTCTCCCTGACTGACAGGCCAACTTGTTAACAAAGCCCTCAAACAGATCGTGTTATAAGTGTGCAGCAGCATACCAAGAAGTGAAGAAAATATGCAAACAAAAACAATCAACTTTATTTCTTTTTATCCTGTCACTGCTCAAGGAAAAAGTGGAGGAACTTTCTAAGGGACAGTGTTGTTTAAAAGTTCAGAAACTTCTACCAAAGTGATTTCTTTTACACCTCCTGCCCTCCCCCCTCCAACTTAACACTGTCCTACTTCTGCTTTGCTACCGATTTTGTTCACAGCCTATCTGTACATTTATGTTAATTACTACAAGTCTACTATATACTTTTTTAAACTAGCACATGGCCCCAAATACTTGTTTAAAAAAATAACAAACATGGATTTATAGAGTGATCGTGGTGCCTACGTTCAGGCTGGACTGGTTTGCATAAGAAAGTGTTGCCAAGAGCACTCACGGCTTTAGCGGCTATTTTCCCCACCAATAACCCTGACTAGGAGCATCCTAAGTGGAAGCAAATGGGAGAAGCATCTGCAGAAGTTAACAGCTGGATTACCTAAGGAGAAGGATGATTTTCTTGCCTGGGGGGAAAATATCCTCAAGGAAACCAAAGATCCCTGGATTCCCCAGTCCTAACACTCCTCCCAAGTGGTTTCTTAGCCTCTCAACTCTTCCTGTTCGCCTTCTTCGTTCTCCTGGTAGTGGCACCAGCAGCCGAAAGAACTGGGAGAAGAGCTGGAGGCTTCCCCGACGGGCTCCCCAGCCAGGCAGGATTGACACCAGTTGTGGCGAAAAGGAAGCAGTGCGCAGACTCATCGCCGAGCTCAAATCCCTCCACTCTCTCAAACCTGGAATAGCTGGGGTAGGGGGTAGGGGGT
>NC_058132.1:530911021-530916021 GCF_016433145.1 Gracilinanus agilis
GGGGGGGAAATCCCCAGTGCGGACTTTATAACTGAGGTGGTTGAGTGTTTTAATTAAGTCCCCTCCATCACCAGCCCCCTCCCCTCCCCTCCCCTCCGCGGCTCCCAGGCCTGAGAGATAGAGAGACTTCGCCAGGGCGCGCGCGCACTCACTCACCCAGACGCGCACACACTCACACAGACACGCACGGAGAAGAGTCACCGAGAAGCAAGCAGCTTTGGCGGCGCCGGCGCAGAGGTGGAGGGGAAACTTGGGTGAAGTTAGTTGTGGCAAGTCCCCGGCAAGGCAGCGCGAGAGAGTGAAAAAGGAGGGACTCCCAGCTTGGATTCCTCCTGACCGGGCGCGGCGCCCTGCTTCAGGACAACTGCGAGAGTCCGGGAACTGGCGGTGCTTCCAAGGCGAGGAGCGGCAGCGAAGAAAGAAACCGTGAAACCCCAGTCTCCTGTTGGAACTGGGGCACGGGGTCTTTCCGGGGGCGGGTAGCCGAGGAGGTGAGAGAGTGAGAGTGGAAAGGAGAGAGACCGACTCTCAACTTCTTACCCCCAGGGAGCGAAGCAACCTAGCCAGCATGTCGGGAGAGAAAGCAAACTGCGGCGTCTTTCCCTAGGAAGAGAATTTACTGTGAGATCCCGCCAAAGAGCGATCCCCATTCTCCGGACCGAAGCTCTCTTCTGTCTTCCTTTCCCTTCCTCATTCCCCCATCCCATCCCATAGTCAGGAGACCTGAAAGAGGCAGCAGCTGCCTTAGCATTGAGCGGCGGGGCTGAAAGCGGACAGCTCCCTCCACTTTCCAGCCTGCTAGCCCTGGGACTTTTCAGGATTTTAGGTTCCTTTTTACCCATCCCGTGCGGTAGAAGAGGGCTGACTGTGACTATTTTGTTTTTATTTGTATACTTATTGCTGAGATCTGCTTTGGAGTGGCAAGCCAAGACTTAACTGGGCTGCCCTTGACATCCACCCACCCACACCGTGCCGCCTCCCACCCCCAGCATCCTCATCTGCTGCTGTCAAATGAGAAAGCCAACGAGAAAGACCCCAACACTTCTGAAGCAGAAAGCCCCCATTTGGCACTTTCCTGTTCTCAGCCGCGGTAATAGCCACTGAACTTTGTGGAGATTTCCAAGGCGCAACTTTCGTACCTGATTTTAAAGAAGGAAGAAAATATTAAAGAGGGAGGGGAAAAAATCAGTGCCCAAGGGCAGGCACCTGCGAAGAACGAAGAAAAACGATCAGCGAGAACAAAACGAAAGTTGCACCACCCCGGGGTGAGGGACTATCTGATAAGTTATCACTCCCGGGAGGATATATTTCAGGCAGCTTGGTCCAGAGTCGGGGGGACCTCTGGGGCCGCGGAGCAGTGTCTCTGGTTTGGGATCCCTCCTCCCACTGCTTCTCCCCTCCTTCTTCTCCTCCTGGACCCGGGAGCCACCGGGCCGAGAAGGTCATCGAAGTTTCCCGCTGCTACAGCGCCTGGTCTGGTTTCCCTCGAACAGCAAACATTGATTTTCTCCGGGCCGAGGGCGGAGGCGGCGGGGGCGAGGGACCCGGCGGCGGCAGCGGCAGCAGCCGGCAGTGCGGGGGGGCCGGCTGCGGGCTGCAGCCGCTGCAGGCGGAGAGCATGTCCAAGCCGGTAGACCACGTCAAGCGGCCCATGAACGCCTTCATGGTGTGGTCCCGGGCCCAGCGGCGCAAAATGGCCCAGGAGAACCCCAAGATGCACAACTCAGAGATTAGCAAGCGATTGGGGGCCGAGTGGAAACTGCTCACGGAGTCGGAGAAGCGACCCTTCATAGATGAGGCGAAGCGCTTGCGGGCCATGCACATGAAGGAGCATCCCGACTACAAGTACCGGCCACGCCGAAAGCCCAAGACTCTGCTCAAGAAAGACAAGTTCGCCTTCCCCGTGCCCTACGGCCTGGGTGGCGTGGGAGATCCGGAGCACCACGGGCTGAAGGCGGGAGGCGGGCTGCACGGGGGCGCTGGGGGTGGGCTAGTGCCCGAGTCCTTGCTTGCCAACCCGGAGAAAGCCGCTGCTGCTGCGGCCGCGGCCGCCGCGCGCGTTTTTTTCCCGCAGTCTGCCGCAGCGGCCGCAGCGGCTGCCGCCGCGGCAGCCAGCAGCCCCTACTCTTTGCTGGACCTGGGCTCTAAAATGGCAGAGATCTCCTCGTCCTCCTCGGGGCTCCCCTATGCGTCCTCGCTGGGCTACCCGACGGCCGGCGCCGGTGCCTTCCACGGGGCCGCAGCCGCAGCTGCAGCCGCCGCCGCCGCCGCCGGGGGGCACACGCACTCGCACCCTAGCCCCGGCAACCCAGGCTACATGATCCCGTGCAACTGCAGCGCCTGGCCAAGCCCGGGACTCCAGCCGCCTCTCGCCTACATCCTGTTGCCTGGCATGGGCAAACCTCAGCTGGACCCTTACCCTGCAGCCTACGCCGCGGCGTTATGACCCAGCGCGGGGTGCAGCAGCAGCTACAAACGTGTGTAAATATCTGTACAAAAAGGGGGTGGCTTTAATAATGTCTCAGCTATACAGCCGCGCATGTACATATGTATAGGTATGAGCTATATGTCCTCCTTCCTTTTCCTCTTTATTGTGATTGTCTGTATATATCCGTATATAATATGTATAGGTTCCCGAGTCAAAGATGAAAGTGATGGCGCGAATGTGAAATGTGTATGAGTGTGCGTATGGTTGTTTGTTTACAAGATCATTTCAGACCGTCACTTCTACCGCAAACTTTTCCTGAGGGGCGGTTATTTTCCGAACATCTGTGGTGCCTGCTATGCACTTATGTACCTGTTGCGTTTTGCCCATAGGGGTTAAGAAAAATAACTTCTTTAAAAGTTGATTTCCTTTGTTTTCTTTTTTCCTTTCCTATTTTCTTTCTTTCTCTATTACTTCTGCTCAATGTAGCATGCATTCTCTTCAAATTTCCACCTGAAATTGCTTTCTATCACCCTGGGAAAGCTGCTTTGTTACTCGTTTCGCGGAGCTGTGTTGCTCTGGGCTACCTTATTTCGCTGAACTTTTCAAATGTCTTTTCCCCTCCGACTAGCAGAACACCCAAACATGATCCATTCTTGACAGGTGATGGACACAAATCTGGCATTTGTATATGAAATGATCACTGTTTCCTTTGTTTACCACGTCCTATGCAAATTGGAACGGGAAACAGAAAAAAAGAAATAGTATGTAAGGTAGAGGGTTGTCAACTGGATCTTTTTTGTTTTTGTTTTTGTTTGTGTGTTTGTTTTGGTGTGTGTTTTTAACATACTGTAAGACTTCTTTAGTTCACTTTTTTGGACTCCAGTCACAACTCAAAGGGGGTGGGTGGGAAGGGAGGACGGCTCCAATTTTTCCATTACCATTAAGTTTCAATTTAAGACTGTAAATTTGTACATGTAAGTGGAAACGTTAGGTCTTTGATCGAAAATGTGTTATTTACGTTGTCCTAAATATGAGTCAGTTTTAGACTCAAAACATTTTGTTCGAATTTCAAAGTCAATTTTTTAAAATTGCGGGACCATTTCAGGCTCGCAATTTGATGTGAGGTTAAATCAGACTTTTTGTCTGAGTGATAATTATATATTTATTATTTAGCAGAACTGAAAAATAGCATTGTTTTGACAGATGTCTATTCTCATTTTCTAATAGCCTTTATCTGCCAAATTTGGAGTGTTTCAATGTGCTTTGGAGTTCCCCACCTGATTAGCTTATTTTTAGAGCACCAGCAATTGCAGATGATGATAAAACACATTTTAGAGAAGAGGCTTCCTCATTTATACTTTTTTGTTTACTTTTGTAATGTGTATATTTTGACTGTTTGTGAATGAAACTGGCTAACATGTATTTAGTTTCGTTTTTGGCTTTATGTAATATAAAGTTTTAAAAAAGCTTAAGTATTGGTTTTAACATTTAAGTGTAAATGGTTTTCTTGTGTGATCTTCTAATTTAATATTAGGCTCTAAACTATATCTGTAAATTAGAATCCTACTACCACTCTGTTCATTTTTGAACAAAGAGTTTAAATAAAGCCTGAAGCAGGGAAAAGAGAAAATCCTCTATTTCTTGTTGAGTTACTAACAAGATTTTTATCTGAATTGCCCTTATGTGCCTGGTCCAGGTGAAGTGTAAGGTATCCTCCAAAGGCAGCCTTTGTTTCACTTTTGAATAGATTTACTAGGAAATCTAAATCAAACCATTGTTATTCAGAGCCAAAAACCTGATTTATCACATTTTTAATCGTGAATAGGAAAGAAGATAAAACCCCAAGTAGTTGTATTATCTTAAAAAAAAAAAAAAGGTATTCATGAACCAGTAGAACCGAGTCCATTGAATACACTGAGACCCTTCAAAGCATTTCATCTGTTTCCAGTAACATTTTTAAGAGTGGAAAGTTGCCTGACCACTTTATCTTGTTAGTATATGAGCCCCACTACTTAAATCAGTGTAATTTGTTCACGTATCTGAGGGTATTCCTTATTTACACTTTAAGGCTTTATTTGGAATTGTAATAGGTACTAACTATAACATAAAACTCTTGGCCTTTTAACTGCTTTATTTTCCCATCAAAAATACATTTTAAATAGAATTATGGACAAATGTTGAAAGGTGGAAGTGAATTTTTCAAACTTTTGGTAGAGTTTAGACAGGTAAAAGATTTGAAATAATAGAGAATTTTGATGTTTTTGGTAAGATATTTTAAGTGATCAAGAAATGATGAGAAAAAGCAATAGCTAAGGGTCAAATTTTATTTTTGTTCATACTAAGATTGTTACTCCTAAATCTGCAGGACTTTTTTTCTTGTTTTAAGCATTTAATCACTTCAAAAACCTCATCTTTCACCTAAATCAATCGTGTGCTCTCCAACATGGAATATATATATATATATATATGTGTGTGTGTGTGTGTGTGTGTGTATATATATATATTAAATCATGAAAGTTTTGGAAATGGCAAAATAGACTCTGGTGGTTTGACCCTATTTCACTAATTAAAA
>NC_058132.1:530921021-530930227 GCF_016433145.1 Gracilinanus agilis
ATAGGTCTCAATTTCCTGGCTGAATTTGCCTCCCACCCCCAAATTCCTGCACCCAGGCTAACCATGCCCCCCTCTCCCACCAAAGTCCCCTGGGGGAACAGCAGAATTTAGCAAGTATTTAACATTTTCCCCAATTGCTTTCTGAATGCTTAATTTTAACGTGCAGACCTGAAATGAAGTTTAGAACAGACTCCCTCATTTATTCATTGGACTATGTGGGAAACTACAGGCTTTAGTGTAACCCGAAGATTCTTGAAGGTTGCACAATGTTTCTAAACAGGTGAAAAAGAATTAGAAGGTTGAATCTGGTGGGTTTCTGCCTTATAAGTCATTCTGGAAATCCACTCGCCATCATCATCATAATGGTGAAGCATTGTGCTGTATATGAGAGGGGAGGGTTCTCTCTCTCTGCTCTCATTATTTGAAAAATTGACAAACCTCCCTTGTTGGAGAGTCGAGCTCCGTCGAAGGGTTTGAGGGGCGGTGCGATGTGGTGAGTAAGGAAAGAAGAAACTTCCCCCTAAAGCACTTAAAGCCAATATTTTTTTTTAAAACCAAGCGACAATGAGATCATCATTCCTACTTTAGATGGTATCCAAATGAAACATCAGTTTAACCTTTAGAATGCTCAAGGAAGAAGGAAACTGCGGTGTGAGAGATAGGAGTACAGAGATCATGCTTCGGAAAGTTGGAAGGGTTGTCCGTATGCTTCCACTCACCCTTCTCCCCAAAGTCCCGGTGGGCTCCGGGGTCTGTCCTGGGTCCCGAACGTTTCGAGAGTCCTGACTGCGTCCTTTTAATTCAGTAGGGACCACAAATAGGAAGAGGGGAGGATAAGGGGCACAGGGGGATGACAACACTGACTAACTGGTTTGAGATGAGAAAAGAGAAAGTGGGGAAGGGTCTAAGCATTCATTCTCCTCCCCAAATTCACACCAACCCTCCCAAAACATACAAATGCAACAACACGCCTTTCCTTTCTGAAGGTTTGTGCCTTAATAGAAACACGACCTTTTCGAAACTGGAGTTGAACTCTCTCATGAATCTAAGTGATAGGACTCCTGGTCTGTCTGACCAAACCTCAAGCACGGGACTAATTGTGGGTGAGCTTGTTTTTAGGGTTTAATTATTTAGGTAAGTAATTGTCCCAAGTTTTCACTATCACTCCCATTCCCATCCTCAAATGTTCCCGATTTCTTGTTTGTCAAGAAACCTACTTCTCTATAAGAATGCAGAATTTCTCCCTTAGGGATGACTTCGAAATCGGGTAAAATGTACTTGTAAGAACTACTCTTGGGACTCTTAGTCAGTGTTTACTAGACCTTTTCTGTGCCCTGTAACTTAATGTTTCAATCTGATCCTAAGTCTTCCTCCGAAGATCGCAGGTCAGAGATGTTCCCGAATCTGACTTATCAAGGCATTAGCTTTTGGTAGGATCACCCCTGTAAACGAAAGGTGGGGAGAGGGAAGTGATAGGAAAACTGAGAACTTGTCTACTCTAGTGGGCTAGGGCTGATCCTTCCCCCACTCCCATCTTTTCCCCCTTAAAGCATCTAGATTCTAGATTATTGTCTCCTTAATGGCTTCCTGGCTCCTCTGTATGAAGAGATTCTTACTCATTGAAAATTCGAGATACTTCCCACTGATCTCCCTAATTTGGGGAGTAAAGATCAGAACAGATCACTATCAACCAATAGCAAAAGACAAACTGAAATGTAGGGAAATTCTCAGTGTTGCTTGCTAGCAGGCAGAAAAGGAAAATCTCTCATGGATTGAAAAACTGAAAGGATTGTAGGAAAAACCAGGCGTTTATCTACAGTGTACCCTGCAGATATGCCCCCCACCCCCATTTACAATTACTGAAGTCAGACACTTTTCATTTTCCCCTTCCAAGTCTCCCTCTTAAGTACCAACGGGATTACTCTTTGTCATTCTGGAGTAACATCTTTTTCATTCTTAGAAATGAGAAATGGGGAGAAAATGTCTACACTGTATTTTATTTCTAAAAGGCTGGCTAGCCTATGTAGACTTCTACCAGATAACATGATATTTTCATCCTACTTGAGTAGCCAATGAGGGCATCCTCCAACTATTCTTCTTACTCTTGACCATCAACAACACATACTTTAAAGATTCATTCTGATGGATTTGGCCACCATTCCTGCCCCATACACAGAAATCAAGCAGTCTTCTGCACTACCTGTGAAGAACTGTTTAAGAAGCAGTTCAATTTTCAGCTGGAGGAAGCTTAGAAAAGGTATATTTTGCCCATTTCCCTTTAACCTGAACCCCTAGTGGTAGCTAATGATTTCTCTGGCTTCTTCTTTTCCTTTATAATTCTTTCCTTCTCCTGTAATTTTTTTAAAACAGAGTAAAGGTACACTTTCAATGCCCCTCCCCGCCCCAATCCATTTCCCCTGGACATTTGCCTCTGCCCCTTAAGATGATAAAGCAAGGACATATAAATTAATAGGAATCTAGCTCGTGTGTGACAATTTTTATTCCTTGAGTAGGGGCTGAAGTCGGGGTAGGGGGTAAGGATAGGAGGGGGAAAACATGCAAGCATGTGCTTACACCAGCTTTGGGAGCTGCTTATAAGGAGATAAAAAAGGCCAGAGCTGGTGTCTGGCTGCTGTTTTGGGGACATGACAGCCGACTTTTCCATTGAATTCAAAAGCTTCGCGAAAGTTAAACAATCCTAGTTCAGACCAATTTTATCCACATATGGTGATGAAGGTTCTATTTGTAGCAGAAAGAGTCAGAGTTTTTAAGTTCACACTGAGGAAAGTTGTCGGGTCTGCATGAGAGCATGATCCTTCAGCTTGAAAGTTCCAGAAGTGATTCCAGCTCTCCAGGATGTTATGGTCAAGATTTTTGCCTTATCCTCATTCTAAATAGCAGTGCATTTGTTCTTGTTATAATTTGTCTCCGAATGAACCCCCGGAGCCTCATTAGGAAGTGGAGGGGAGGAGAAAAAGGATATGCTGGAGTTGGGAGAGAAAGAGACAGGTCTGTGAGATTGTTTTCAGTGGACTAGTTGGGGATCTAAGCCAGATTACTTTACACCTCTTTTCTTTCTTTCATAAGGAGTTTCCCATTCTAAAAGTGAAAATTGCTTTCTCTATCAAAAGGAAAAAATGCTGAGTTCCTGCAACATCCCACTTACTCTTTAAAGAGAACATTGACAATCCCAGCCAATAGCAGTTTGCCAGAATACCCATATAAAAATCCATAGTCTTTATGTATAAGAATCCTTCCTTCCTTCCTTCCTTTCTTCCTTTCTTCCTTCCTTCCTTCCCTCCTTCCTTCTTTCTTTCCTTCTTTCTTTCTTTTCTTCTCTCTTTCTCTCTTCCTTTCTTTCTCTCTTTCTCTCTTTTCTTTCTTTCTCTCTCTCTCTTTCTTTCTTCCTTCCTTCCTTCCTTTCCTTCTCTCTCTCTCTCTCTCTCTTTCTCTCTCTCTCTCTCTCTCTCTCTCTCTCTCTCTCTCTCTCTTTCTTTCTCTTCTTCTCTTCTCACTCCCTTCCTATCTCTCCATCTTTCTGTCTCTGCCTCTCTCTTCCTTTTTATTTTTTTACTTTTTCCCTTCCTTCCCTCCTTCCCTTCCTCCTTTCCTTTCTTGAGAGTGCAGAGGGAAGATGGGACAGGCAGATTAAAGTGGGAATGGGTATATAGGAATAGTGGAGGAAGATTAAAAGGATTTAGAATGCTCCTCTCAGGTCTGAAATGGAGAATTCTTGACACCTCTTTATCAGGGAAAATGTTCTCACAGGAATTGGTGAGAGTTGGATGACAAGGAAGGAAATGGTCCTTGTCCTAGAGTAATGAATACTGGACATTGCTCAAAAGAAAAATTCCCGCAGAAATTTTTTTTAAAGAATTTGAGTCTCCCAAATATCACAAGATCAGGATGGTATCTATCTAGGAGAGCTCTTCTCTAGATGTGCATGCTGTGATTTCTCTATCTATTTTCTCTGTCTATTCTTTAATAAGCCACCCTAATTTCATTTCCTATCAATGAGACTATCTTTTCTGAAACCTTTGACATTCAAAAGCTGCATTTTCATTTATTCTGTATTCCTTGTTTCCCCTAGAATCCAAGTTTGCAATTCTTCCCTCTCTGGCAACCAAAATGTAGGTTCCTAGGCTAGTCAGTCTCCCCTGTAAGAGACTCTCTAATTTGTTTCCTTCCTTTCCCCCTCTAAGCTTAAGCCAATACTGCAAATGAGCAGAAGGTCTCCTTTCTAGTTTCCCATGATGGTTCAGAACTGAATTCCTTCCTCCAAATGGTAAATAAGATCTTGTCTAAAGAATGTCCTTTTCTTTTTTTTTTTTTTTATCTACCTCCCTTTTCCTCCCCTGCTATTATGTGTCCAGATGGAGTTTCTGATCTTTTTCTGTCCTGTTAAATAAGGAAAAAATTACTGCTTTAAGTTCATCATTACTGAATTCGAGCCACACTTCACTTTAAACACAAGCTAACTCTGCCAACTTTACTAGCTCCCTCAACCATATTCTATGCTTTTTCCAGTTAGAGTCTTTTGAGATTAGCAAGGATTCATGCTGTCCATATCAGGCAATGAGAAATGGAAGTAAAACTTAGTTTCTAAGATTTTTCTGGAAAGTGTTCAAGGGATCAACTACCAAAATTTCATAAGAAGAGTCAACTTCTAAAATATTTCCTAAGAGGAATCCCTATAGAAAGAATAGATGAATGTTCTAAAATGTGAATTTATTATAAAGATTCTATTCAAAAAAGAAGGAATACTAAATATTTCTCTGATTGCAAGGAAAATACATGTTCAATCATTCTTAGAACATTTGTCCCCTCAATTCCAAGGTAATTAGTTTTACTAGATAGAAAAGTAACTGAGAATCACAATCTGTCTCTATATTTTTTATCTTAGTGACAAGAGAAGCAAAAGAAAGTTTTCTGTGCCAAATGTTTACTACTTGCATAATGTCTACATTTTAAGTTTCCTTGTCACATATCAAGTATTATCAAGAGAGAAAAGAAGTTAATAAATATTCTCTAAACCTCAAACAAGCTACAGTTGTCATTTGATCACTACTGTTCCAGTGACAACCATTATGTTTTCTTCCATAGTTGACAATGTAGATTAAGTTACATATGATGAAAACAAACGTGGCACCATAAGGCCATAGGGAAATATACAAAAGGAAACAGAGCTAAAGAGGGGGGGAAAAGACAAAGATCAAGTGATTTTCCTAATAGTTCAAGTAAAAACAATTCTATTAATAAAGAAATGTTTAAAATAATTTAGACCTAAATTTGATTGCAAACATCAAATCAATTCACCATATAATTATTTGACTCTCCACTTTTCATATGTAGGCTATTTCTAGATAGAATTTCAGAAATCGAGGACACTAAGGGTCAAGGAGATTGTGACTTGCCCAGAGTCACACAGCTAGTTAAATGGATGTTATTTTAGAAGATTTTTTTAATGCAAAGAAAAATAGATCTGGGGCTTTTTAAAAATTTCAATTTTATTTTATTTTCAGTTCCCAATTCTCTTTATTTCCTATCTTTACCTCATTTCCTATCCATTGAAAATGAAAGAAATAAAAGCCTATTTCAAATATGAAGTCATGCAAAACAAACTTCTCCATTAACCATGTTTTGGTGAGGGACTAGGGAAAGAGAGAGAGAGAGAGAGAGAGAGAGAGAGAGAGAGAGAGAGAGAGAGAGAGAGAGAGAAATGCTTCAATCTTTACTCTGAGTCCTGAGTTTTCACTCTGGGGGTGGACAGTATTTTTCATCATGGATCCTTTGGAATTCATGATGGTCAATGTACTGATCAGAGTTGCTAAGTCTTTCACAGTTGATTTATAATTTGGGGGTGGGGGGTGGGATTTTTATTCCATGGCACATACCAGAAGGCTCTTGATTTAAAAACAAAAGTTTTTGTCTCAGAGAGAAGCTTGAGATAATTTAAAAACTGAATAACATCCCAAGGTCAATCCTGCTTACTTTCCTCCCCCAGTTCAATTATGGACTCATCTTTATCCTTGTAGTATTTATCCAAGATATATGTTCTGATGAATGATATGCAGTGAATTGTTCCCCAACTGCATTTTATAGTATGCACAATAGTATTATTCATCCAGTTGGTTTTTCTTGTGTGAATTGTCAGGCCGACCATTTTTGGATGATTATGGTCCTCACTTAGGAGACTCCATTATTTTCATGTATGACACAAACAATATAATATCACTGGCAATTCAGAATATTTAGAGGACTTTCTCTTCTATTAGTAATCTCTCTTCTGTTATGATGAGTCCTTTGTAGTATATGTAGTCCTGTATTATGCTTTATTCAATATTAATATTTTGAGATTTTTCAATCTTGGAATTTTAAAGTTATTTTCATTGTTTTATCTTTTACGGAATCTAGTGTGAGTTTGGTGTATCCATGGGAGACATATTACTGAAGGAAAGTTTTTTTTGCCATTGTATTCTCCAGGCTTAGCACAGTGTCTGGCACACAGTGAATATTTAATAAATCTTTGTTGATTGATTTATTGAATGAGGGGGATTGCTAAGCAAACTGGATTTCCTGGAACTTCTGGCTTTGGAGATCATATTGTTTTAGGGAAGCCTCTTTGATCTGGGAGAAGTTATAGGTACATAGCTGCTCAATAGGTATTCTATTATATATTATTTCTTTTATTGAATCTATATAGAAATAGGGAAACATGTTTGATTTGTCCTTTCTGTCACATAAAAAATTGGTTTTATCATGCCAAACTGATGTGTCTGGGCTTATTGAAATATCACAGATATTCGGTAAGTGAAGGCTCAGGGTTAACTTTAACTGGTTAAATTCATACTAACAATATTTCTTAGCCACCCAGAGAGATGTATGGCTAGAGAACAAAATATGGTTGTTCACTCTCTGAAAACCATAGATAGCTTTGGATTATCCTAATCTCTCATCCCTTTTCAATAACAGAATATATATAATTTATAGGGACTTCAAGGTTAGGTTATTTTAGGTGAATAGGATCAAGTTAGTAGCTATCAATGTTAACTTGTGGTTAAATAGTCATGCCTTTATTGAAGACATTGACAAAAATGTTAAATAGCAGAAAGCCAAGTATAAGGCATTCCATTGGAGTCATCTTTCCATATTGACATAAAAACATTAATGACTCCATTTGGGGGCCAACTATTCACCCACTTTATTATACTATAATCTAGCCAGCATGAATATTTTGGCATTAAAAATATGTGCATTTACAAGTACTAATATAAAAAATATCCCTTAAAGAACCTGCTTCCAATGCATGTTGCATCCTTAGTGCATCCTACCTTTCCTGGTTCTCATTTCAGTGCTATTTCAGAATTAAACTGCATTCCAAAAATGTCAGGTAGTGAGGTAAGGATTCTTTTCTAATGCCTCGCTATTTTTTTTAATTAAGTCCCAGAAATAGGAACTTTCTTGATTCTAGCCTACCACCAGACAGATTCCAATTAGATCAATTCAACTTATTGTTGGAATTATAGTAATCTGTCACATTTATGCTTTGGCTATATGCCATATAAAAAGAAAGGCCATTATGCCTTAGATTTTAATAAAATGATAAACATAAAATCTTGGACTTATGGCCAGGGCTATTAGGAGATTCAAGTGAGATAATGGATATAAAGTCTTTGCCAACTTGTAAGCACTATATAAATGCCAATTATTATTGTTATTGTTGTTGTTATCCTACTTACTAGGCCTTCAACCTGATGATGATTTAATTCCCTTAGCCTTCTATTGCATTCCTGCTGAATTCAAGCCATGTTTATAGAGCAATTCATGGGCATTTAAGTAAATGTTTAATAATTTAGCTTCCCCCCCACAAAAATGCATGTGCATATTTTTTGTTAATAATATTTTATTTCCTCCCATCCAATTACATTTAGAAGCAATTTTAACATCCATTTTTTTCACATTTTGAGTTCCGAATTCTTTCTCTTCCTCTATCTCCTCCCCACTCTCTGAGACAGTAAGCAATTTGATATAGGTTATATGTGAGTTATCATGTAATATATATTTCCAAATTTTGATATTGTGGGAAAAGACACTTATCACTAAAAAAACAAACTTCTTGAAGAAAATAAAGTGAAAAATGCTATGCTTCTCTCTGCATTCAGAATCTGTTAATTCTTTCTCTGGTAGTGAAAGCTTTTTTCATTGTGGATCCCTTTGGAATTGTCTTTGAGTCATTCACAGTTGATCATAATGCAATATTGCTGTTACTGTATACAATATTCACTTGGTTCTTCTCACTTCAATTTGCATCATTTCATGTAAGTCTTCCTAGGTTTTTCTGAAAATTTCCTATTGATCATTTCTTAAATTTTTTTCTTTATTTTATCTCAGTAATAAATTTATACATGTTTTCTAAAGTTACATGATTTGTGTCATCTCCCTCCCCTTTTCTTTCCTCCCTTCCAGAGTTTACAAGCAATTCCACTGGGTTATAACCTGTATTTTGATCATTTCTTATGGTACAATAGTATTCCATTACAATCATATACCACAACTTGTTCAGACATTCCCCCAATTGATAGGCATCCCCTCAATGTCCAAATTTTTGCCACCACAAAAAGAGCTGCTAGAAATATTTTTGCACAAATAGTTCCTTTTTGTTTTAATCTCTTTGGGATACCACAGTGGTGGTATTGCTAAATCAAAGGATATGCAGAGTTTTAATACTTTTCGGTCATAGTTCTAAATTTTCTCCAGAATGCTTATATTAGTTCACACTCCACAACAATTCATTTTAATTTTCCCATATTCTAATATTTATAATTTTCCTTTTCTGTCATGTTAGTCAGTCTTATAGGTGTCAGGTGGTGCCTGAGAGTTATTTAATTTGTATTTTCCTAATCAATAGGGATTTGGAGGGGTCAACTTGGTAGCACAGTATATAGAGTGCCAGTCCTGAAACCTAGAGGACCAGGGTTCAAATATGGCCTCAGATATTTACTACCTCTGTGACCCTGGGCAAGCCACTTAACTCCAATTGCCTAGCCCTTATTACTCTTCTGCCTTGGAACCAATATTCAGTATTGATTCTAAGGCAAAAGGAAAGGGTTAATATAAATAAATAAATAAATGAATGAATGAATGAATGAATAAATAAATAAATAAATAAATAAATAAATAAATAAATAAATAAATAAATAAATGAG